>NW_027396116.1:77259-162503 GCF_047715535.1 Aspergillus foveolatus | reverse complement strand
AACCCAATGGATTATTAGAAGCTCGAACCCAACCCAGGTCTTGGCGGGTCGGGGCGGGTTGGGGCGGGTTTCGCGGGTTGGGTTTAACAAGTCTAATATTGCCCAAGGCCTTCAAGACAAGCCTGTAGAAATTGTAGATTTATTTATAGGGCGTCATGTAAGGTCATGATAGCATTTGTTTTTTTATTTATCTCAGCAATGTAGGTTTGCTCAAGCAAAGTCTTATTCTTGACTATGGCAGCGGTTGACGAAAATACAAAGCATGGTAGGGATGACGGAGGTCGGCCGCGCGGGGTTATCTAGGTGAATCATGTGACCTCAGGCACCAAGGCATAAACTGCATATCGAATGGCGGCGAGGCCGTGACACTTGTCATGTAGCTAGGCATCTCATAAGCACTTTTACGTGTACAGACGCTATTACGTTGGGCCATAGAAAAAGACAGGCAGTGAACAAGGTATTGATAAAACTGAAGGCCTTCGCATAGAATAAAATGAAGGGCGCTGGGCTTGAGCCCCCCTTGGACAGAAGAAGTTGGGACCATTCAGACAGTCGTGCCAAGAGAGAGGGAAAGGTATGAAGACAGCCCTAACAGGACCATTACCCTTGTAAGTTCAGTCCTCTCTGCCTTCACATGTGTGAAGGCTGATTCTAGACTATGCTCACTACGCAAGGCAGTTACTTCTTATCCTAGTCCTTTTCTGTATCTTTATATCTCGCCGCCAGCTCTTGCCAGGTTATCCTCAACGGTGTGGGATAGCAGAGTGCCTAGAGCGCCATTAGTATAGTTCATGGACAGGCAGAATATACCTACCAAGTCTTCTTGGGATGGAAACCATTGGTCATTTGAGTTGAATATACAGATCTGTCCCTTTTTTCTTAGCCGAACTACTAACATGACATCTGCATCACATTCTTGACTGAATTCAAAGGCTTTCCGAAACAGAGTGTCTCCTCGTCGCCGATGTTGTTGGCCTCTTGCTTTGGGAGTATTGGACATGCGACAACGGATTGTTTTTGCCTTTGCCATTATGGGATGATTCTAGACTGTTATTTCAGAGCAGATAAAAGGGTGGCTATGCCTGGTCTAAGACCGCGGAATGTCCTGTCTTATATGTCTTTCGCGCTCACCCCCTGCAAGGTGAGTATCCTACACTTGAAGGGTGAGCATTACGCGACTGACTTCAATTAGGTAAAAACACAAGAGCAATCCCTAAGCTCTACAAAGGAAGCTATGTCTGTTCAGGATAAGTGCACCTGCCAAGTCTCTATTAGTAGTCTACTGGGGTGAGTAGGGTGATTTGTGGGTGATCAACTAGCGTTTAAAATATAGTTAAAAATCAACCCTTTCGAAAAGTGTTCAAACCATCAGCAGGATAAGAACCTCTGGTAGCTACAATTAGGGAAGATTTCTATCAGTTCCCTTCATCATGAAAGTTGAGCATCATGTTGAACGGGTAAATATCGGTTATGATCCACCACACATATTAAACCATGACCCACAAGGAGTGGAACCCAATCATCTAAAATCCTTGAGAATCGAGGTTCAAATCTTGGTGGCTGATGAGGACGAATGAACCAGCCAAATGCCCAGTCCTTGACGGCAGTCTCTCTCTGACGGCCGTCTCTCTCTGACGGCAGTCTCTCTCTGACGGCAGTCTTTCTCTGACGGCAGTCTCTCTCTGACGGCAGTCTCTCTCTGACGGCCGTCTCTTTTATGACGGTAAGAATCTTGAGAATTTCCTCTCATGAGGAAATCAGCCATGTGGGGTACTCCATGGAAGCAAAGGCCAGACATGAAGCAGTACAGCACGTGAATTAGTTCATGGAGAGGTATACCTTCTAAGATAGTTTTCTCAAACCCGGTTTGAACACAAGACCTGCGAATATATTTCTGTCCTAGATCACGGCAGACTGCATACTTGAGGATATACATAATATCCTAGATACTATATTTGGGAAAATGAAGCGACGCTATCAAGCTACTAAATGGAGACGTAGCTTTAGCAGCTGTAAAAAGCAGATGCATGTGTTAGGTGACATGTCTAGATGGATCTTCCTATCTAATCGTGCCGTATGTACAAGAAGGAATCGGCCTCAGCTGACCTGATCTCTCATCGCTGAAGAAGAGAAAGCGGGACAGGACAGATCAGAGATTGGATATGGATGGGGAGCCACGTGACCACAGCCGCGCACGCTACCCGGTGCGTTATGGGAGCATCCCATAACAGCATGCTTCCCGGGCCGTGGCTTGCCTCTTTTGTCTGCGGACCGCCTTCCTCTGCCGACCTGCTTTGTCTCCAGTCCGCCTTCGTCCCCAGTCATCCTTCGTCCCCAGACCACCTTCGTCCCCAGTCAATCACAACGGCATTGGGTCACGAGACTAGCAGTGAACCCTTCATTTAGACTTAGGCATCCACCCTGCTTCTTACGACTCAATTCTAGTTCATCTTAACATTAGGTGAGTTCGATCCTACCACCACAGTATCTAAACATCTATCGTGTACAGGAATCATTATAGGAGAGATTGGGAAATTCTAGAAGGATGCGGAAGAGTATAAGAAGAGAAGAAAGCAGGAAAACCCAGCTCATCGTCGCTGCTGAACTGGATAACGTAATGCACAAGTACATGTTCCGTACAAGCAAGCGGCAGGTACCAGGCTGGATTAAGGACAGCTTTACATTCTCTACTAGCTGTCACTACTGCTCATGTTTGTAGAACCTGCTGTATTAGCTAGGATGTACACTGCAAGGCACACGACCGTTTCGGTCTGAAGCCTTCACTGGAGATCTGCCTGGGGTTCTAGGTTGAGGCCAGGCTTAGGCTCGCGGTACGAACACTTGGAGGGTCGGAGAGACAAAAGCTGAGGACTAGGGTGGCAGGCCCAGGTGCTGATGACCAAGGCGGTACGATTGAGTGCGTAGACCTAGTGATGTAGCACCAGGCACACCGGACCTTGCGCCTTTGACCTGGCCGATCGGCCGACTGCGGTCGTACGACCCGCACGGTGGGACGACCGCCAACTGGCGGCTAGACCCCACGCAAGATCATTTGCATCACAATTCCAGCTCTTGTTCGGTCTAGCTTGCTGTGAACAGCATTTAAACAATAGCAGCTTTTAAAGAAGAAATGGCATAATATATTACATCATGATTTTTTAGTCTCATGTGGGTGGAAGTATGATATATTTATTCTTTGTTCCCTAGATTTGGTTGTGTTTAGTTTCCAAGTTCCTCCTATATATGGCTGAGATTAAACGTTGGATTCACCAATATCAACAAGTCTAACTATGAACTCAATGATGAAGGCCAGTCCCAAAGCTCGCTTGCCGCCCAAGCCAGGCACAAATAGGAGAGTGTCGATTTGTTAAAGCACTAGCTAGATATATAGGTCCTAAGAAGTTTGCAAGCAGGCTGTGGAGGTATTTTCTGCAACTCCGGCCATATTGATCATCCTTACCTATTGTTAAAGGCTGGAGAGAAGCTTCCTGATAGAGAAAGACAAATAGCATGCTCCGGCTCCATAAAATCACATAGATACAAATGCAGATAGGTAGTTATGCCGTAATTGAATCTGTTATGACACGACGTCAAAGCCTCGCCAAGCTCTATCACGGGACAATGACAACCAATGAAGGGGAAGGTTGACGTGAAGGCCAGCCATCAAGAACAAAGAAGGACGACATAAGACGAAAAGCATTATATCATCAGATCACGTGATATATAGGAAGTAGGGACTATGGGAAACGTAGGAACCTACGCATGGGAGTTGAAACAAACAAGAAACTAAACGTGTAGATATTGTAAAGGAAATTGTTGAGGCAGCAAAAGCAAGGGGATTTGGGGTCCATAGGTGCTTGAGGCCGGAGACGCAGAGAAAATCTATATCGGGCCCAGGGCGGACAACGGGCGGCGTGAGACAGTCCCATGCATCCTCTCAGCATGGTTTAGTAATGCTGCCTTGCTCTCCAACTCCTCCTGGCAGATGCTGCATCTAACCCGCATATCTTTTGGATATGGAACGACATGGATGTCGATAAAGTGACGGGTAAGGGATCCAGGGGTATTGTAGTTTTTAAATCGCTTATTTTCTGGCATTCGAGGATTTCCAAGGCAAAGAAAGCAAACTGTCGGGCGTTCGTCGCGATTCTTCACGCAAACAGATGCAACTGCTTGAGAAAGAGTGGTTGTTTCCCTGTCAGGCAAAGGGCAATGTTGCCTTTTTGCAGGTGGAGTAGATGGTAAAGCATCTACAGCAGGACGCTTCCGCGAAGCATTTGGTCGTCTGACGGGTGATCCCTCTTCCACGTCACAGAAAGCAATGACAGCATTGATAGCAGCAATCCGACGCTGATATTCTTTTTCAACAGTTGAACCTGGCGCGGTCAAGATGGTATCGATTAGAATCATATGCTGCGGGGTCATATACCCGGTTCGCTCCAGAGCCCCCTTCACCTCACTATCCAATAACTTCCCAGAAAGCTGCCTCTCGCTGTCAATCACCGGCTGCTCATTCTTATATCTTTCCAGATTCTCACGGACTAAGCGGTTTCGTTGCCGTTGCCACTCATTCCGAAACACACGCTGCGCCCGGCAATATCTCTGGCTTGCTCGCGTGTACTCTTTCTTGCACTTCGTCAAACTGTCAAGTGCCTGTCGAGTGGGAGGCGGTAGCTCCTTAACTTCTTTGTGATGTGCATAGTCCCCAAAGTTTTGCTGAAAGTCCTGTTCTGCCTTCTCGAAAGCGCGCTTCATCTTGTCCTGGTATTCTTTTCTTTCAGAGACTCGGTTCTGCAGAGCACGCACACAAGGGATTTCATTGACACAGCGAGTGTCCTCAAGCCTGTAAGGTCGGCGGGGATCGATCGACCGGCTCATCGATGCTGCGAACCGCATCAGCTGTTTCTGAGATGGCAGCCCCCGAACAATCGCCTGAGCATCAACATGGATGCCGACACTATAATGTTTAACAAAGGTATTGATGCTAGCATGCTGCAACATCACATTCTGGAGCTCGTTTGTAACTTCCGCTGTTTGGCCAAGGCAATGGCAATGTTAGTAAGAACATGTCCATTTTAGTTGTGAACAAGGAGACTCACGACTGTCATTGAATGCTTTTGCAGCTCCATACCGCAGTCCGTAGGGCTTGGTGACCTGTTCAAACCCTGTGATTTCACCTCCCCGCTTCATTCGATATCGCAGTGCTCCTTCTGTTAGTTGCTCCCCCAACAGGATTCGAATACCGTCTGGTTCGCGGACGGCCTGACAGAACACAAATTGATCAAGAATTTCATCTTTTAATTTCAGCTCTTGTTGTCCAAGTCCATCCAGGACACCAAGTTTATACAAGTTTTCAGGACAGTCCAACACGAGCCCATCCTCTGAGAAATTCTTGAACCCCTGAATACGAAACAGCATCCCTAGAAGGAACACATGAGGGCTCAAGACCAATGTTGGGTCAAAGATAATCTCAGGAATGGGAAAGGTATTCCTGTAAGACAATAAAATATTAGCCACAAAACACCGTGCGACACCAGAGCCATTCAACCCTAGAATTATAGGTTTGAAACTCACTTTTCCTTCTCGCCCAGGAAAGTCTTGGTGAACTCCGGCGTGAAGTAAATAAATAACTGGGGACGCCCTCCATCCGGATTACGGATTAGAGTCAGCACAAGGTCCCGATAACGCAAGTTAAGCATAGCCCCTGGTCGGCAACCAGTGATGGCAGCCAGCTGGCAGAAGAGCAGCAGTTGTATCCGAAGCCACCCAAACTGAAATGTCATCTCTGTCGTTGACAGGAGCACGCGGGCGAATTCTGCTACGTCTTCGATGAACATAGTTGCCTTCGGTCGACGTCCGTTTTTAAGGCCTTTCTCCTGAGCAACGATCGCCAGTACCTGTAGACTATTAGCCAGACCCAACATTTGTCAGGTCATCGGCCGCTTACATCCAGAATCTTCACAGTGAGGTCTTTGTTTAGGCCCTGCCCAACCTCCGCCTTGTAAACCAGGTGCCACCATTTCCAGAAGGTCTCTAACGAGCTTTTGTATTGTATTCCTGGTGTCCGGCCTCCCTTCTTGTTTCGTCGCCGATCGCATCGCCAGGAGAAGAACGCTTTGAAGAATCGGACGGTTTCCTCGGAGTCAGAAAGCCAGTGAAAGCGTTCAATCGGATCGTGGTTTCCTTCGTAGCAGAATCTAAAAAGACTATTAGTTAGGAGGATTATTGGAGTGTAGAGCCCAGTGACTTCTCACCGGTCCCAGTAATCCCGTGTTTTGTCTAAGCTAGCCTGGGTTCTTGGACTGTATCGCTTCTGTCGGAGTTGCGAGACATCAAGGCATTCAGCCTCTTTAAGGTAGTACGCTGCAGGGCGTTCCTGTTCGTCCTCATTATCCAGGATTGAATCATTGTCAGAATCATCCTCCAGATCATCATCACTTTCTTCTTCGGGTGCACTGTCCAAGGTTTCATCATCGGTGCTCTCGTCAGAGAAGATGCACGATACATCGGTGCTGGTGCCGCTGTCATCATCCGACCCGACCGCTCGACTGATGTGTCGCATGGCAGACAGATGAGGGAGGAAGGGTTTGTTGGCTGCGAGAAAGCGTAGAGTAGGATGAACAAGGTTGATCGTGAAAACAGGAAATAAAGGACAGATAATTCCTGGGGAAGGTTGTACGGAGGCCGCTCGACAGCAGAGGAGAGAGGGGGAGAGTCATGGCTGCTGAAGGCTTTAAAAGAACTGGAGGGAAGACGGTCGCAAGGGGAGCCGAAAATGGCTCCCTCCTCAGAAGACTGGGGGATGTTGAAAGATGAACTAGCCCCTCAGTCAGCGGCAGCGTGGTGCATGGGCGTCAAGAGGAACCAGGCACCAGGACGACCGACGAGCGCGGGCCGTGGTGGTAATTTTGTTGGCCGTGCGATTATTTACACGTGATGCCAAGACTGCTGAGCGTTAGCAGGTCGCGTAAAACGGCGTCAAGGGTAGCCGTTTTTGGCTGCTGGATAACTGTTTCATCGTTAAAGGAAGTATTTATAATTATTCCTACCTGATATTCTGGGCCCTGGGAATATCTTTATGTATAATAGGGTTTATATATATAAAGCCTATGCTGTATAGCAGCTCCTGCAGATATAGGCATAGAGGTTATAGTATAGCCACCATGATTCTTGCATCTAAATCCTATCAAGAATTTATTGGCGCTTATAAAAGTAAAGATTTACAAACTTTATCCAGAGCTAGAGAGGGCACTAGATCCAAAGATACTCTGCAACTGCTTAGTCAAGCAGCTCAAGAGGCCCGGAATGTGATTATAAGTGGGTGCTTAATAATTTATGCCATGATGCCCTATCGCGTTCAGTAATTCTGCAAGCAGGCGGTTGGTATACAGGGTACTCAGCCACAAGTAGCCTTGTGCCAGCTACATTGGAAGGCAGAATCTGATTATACTAGCGCTTACTGTGGGGTATTTGAGAATGCGATTATTCTTGACATACCACTGTAGTACCGGATAGGACCGTAGCGGGTCTATGGACGGAAGGAAGGGCAGGCAGCTGGTATATTAAACGGTGAAATACGATGGGAGATTCAATCTAGTATAATGATTCTGTGCAATGGCATCTCTAGCCAAGGCTCCGTCGACCCCTATGAGGCGTAGCTGCCAGTACTGCCGCGCGCGCAAGGTTCGATGTTCTGGCCAGAGTATCTGCGATGCCAGAGTAGCTGCGATATGTGTCGGCAAAAAGGCAAGGTGTGCGTCTACGATGCTGAGAGCATGCGAGGTCGACGGAAATCCTCAGTGCCCCAGTCGAACCTGATGATCCCTGAGCTGGGTTTGCAGCAGCTGGATTGCAGTGAGCCGCTGCCGCGAATAGCTTATGCAACTATAGGGCAGGAGCTGGAGAGGATATTCCAGCAAAATATGAGCATTAGGCCGGCGGCTCTAGACGCGGCCAACGCAGGTGAACAGCAACGAGCAAAGACATTGCTGTTTTCCATTGCCCTCTAGATGCTGGAAATGTTGTTACTTCAATTTGGCCATCTCGGGTTTAACGTGGAGGAGCACCGGCCAAGATTCTGCGCAACGTGTCTTCCACAAATTACAACAGAGAGCATGTTTGAACAATATGATATTGGTCAGACGGTCCCTGTCAACAGTCCATTAGCCTCGATTGACTCAGATTGGATGAGGCAGCTCATCGATATCTGGTTCTGCATCCACCCATTCTCCGTTCTTATAACTAAGACCTTCCTGTTACAGAAAAACAAGGACGGAGTCTATGGCCAGGCCTTACTAGCCATTCTTCTTTCTGAAGCAATAGCAATTCTGGTCACGTAGCCGAATCGAACAGCCCGTCGCTGCTGGCGGAAAGCGCCGCGCTGGCCGAGTGGTCTATCTCTCAACTGTGCGCGCTAGCTGTCAAAGACATGGACATCAGCACTCCCAGACTCTACTGCTACTGGGCTGCCATCAGTTACAGCTCTATCAGACGCACGGGGCCTTGAGCTATATCCAATTGGCAGCTCAGATCATCAATCATCTGCGCGGCCGTCTGCCCGAAGCACCCAACACTGGCTTTAACCGCAGTCAAATCAACAGTTTCCAGATTGTCGATGTGGAGCACGAAATCCTACAGAATATGGACTCGGTCACTTCCTCAATGCGGTTGTGGATGCTGATGCAAACGAAAGATGGGCATCCACCAGTCGAGAAACTGGGAGAAATACCCGCCAGCTTCCCACCAGTCGACGAGCTCTCGTCTCGCATGACCGCATTGGACATTGCCTCGGGCCACGGTAAAAATGCAGCCCTTCATCACTCCAAACCGCCGTCAACTGACATTTGTTCCATTGTCAACCATCCGGGCGCAGGCGACGATAGCCCGGCTCCTGTGGCCGCTCAGTCAGCTCACGGCAACCCTGGGCCACGTGTACGTTCTAGCGCACTCCTACTCAGAGACCACAAGGTCTCATGAGGAAGTCCAATCCCAAACGCGCCATTTACATCAGCTGCGTCAGCTGGCTGGCAACGGGTTCGACAAAGAATCGTTATGCAATAGAATCCACCTCTACCTGCGGGAGGCTGGGCACAATGCAAGAGGCAAGGTCCAGCAGTTCCCTCCAGGCGATCGTTGAAGTCACCTACCTCACCGTTATGATCCAAATGCTCTTCCCACACGGACTCTTTGACAACTGGGCTCTAACCGGGTATGTTCTCTGCGACTTCCTTACCGAGGCCGCGTCCCTCTTGAACACGATTTCTTCTTCCACGAGAGACAACCCTTCACTCAAGGCCGACGCTGTCGGGTGTTTTACCACCGCTGCTGAGATCTTCGCTTTGGGTTTGGGAATCTGCGTCCGCGCAATGCAGTACATCAGTTCGCGTCAATTGACTGGCTCCGAGGCCGAGCAAGATCTGATTACCGCGAACAGTGCCGGCTTGCTTGAACTTCTTCTGCAAATGCACCAGATAGCCAAAAGTGAGGTCATCATGCAGACGAAACGCATTGATTCTCTTCTGCTCTTCTGGATAAGCTGCACAGCATCACCATTGACACTAATGTTACCCGAGTCAGCACATACAACGATCCCGAGCCTCATAGACAGACTCAGCCTTGCACAGAGTCTATCTTGCAGCTGGACACTTGGAATGATCATGAGCTGGCCGTCTGGTCTCAGTTCCCTTTTTCGCCCTAGCTGTGGGAGTTTGAGCTGGCATAGTCTACTACTTTGTGAAAGCAAACTACCTTAACGCCCAGTATATAGCATGACCTGATGACCCATAACGATTTCTACGAACGGGATGAGCCGATATAGAAAAATAGATTAAAGCCTACGGCATAGTGACAAGACAGGTATGGATTATATCCACGAACATTTCTATAGTATACCAGGGCCGTAGGCTCTTTAAGGGGACGGCCCAGGGACTCTTCCCATTCTGCACTGCTTCTGTAGGCGCAGCGGTATATCACAAAGCCGCAGGCTATGCTCATCTCCTGGTTCCCATCTCACGGTTCTGGACACTGTCCGTTGGAAGTGAAAGTCTCCTGTTAGATAATATCAATGGGTTCATTACCTTAGTCCATTTCTCATGCGTTGCTTCTCGCGCTCAAAACAGTCATGATGATTGCGACTTTTCGGGCCTTTATTTTGCTTGTGTTTGTGAATTTCTGAAATACCTCCAAGTGGTATTCGTCGAGGTTGCAGCTCTGCCCGCTCGAAATCAATAAACATTATCCGACCATTTTCCTCGACCATGTTGCCGGGTATGGGGTCACCTTGAAGCACATTGAGTTCGTGAATTGTCTGCAAGGATTTCTCGGCCTTCTGAACTTGCTGAGAGCGATAGGGATCGTGCCAGTTTGCAAGGGTTTTGCCGGCATAACTCATGAACATGAGATGCACAATCTCAGCAATACCATCATAAGAGAATGGGCGGCGAAGTCGCAGGCTGCCTAGTAGTACTGGAACGTATACTCCTTGGATTGAAGTAAGGTGCGAGTAAATGAGCTCCTCATGTTTCAAGCCTGCAACAAACTCGACTGGCGTGCCTTTTTCCACAAAGGTATATCCATGGGACCACAGTATGAATTTAAAAGGTGCCCCGCAACTCCCGTGCACATGTAATGACTCGCACCCTAGCTGTGTATCAAGCTGCTGAATGTCGCTGAAGAATCACCGGTCCAGCCGACAAATAAGATCTGCTGGGGTCAAGATGTCAGTCCACCCCATAAGCCGAAACATTCGGACACTGCCGATCCAACTGTCCTCCCTTAACCAAGCCCAGAAGACACTGCTGGGAGCAATATTCCCTGGATTTACCTTTGGAGCCTGAGCTTAGGGGTTCTTCTGATATGAAACAGGATCTGGCAGACTAGCAAGCCGGCGCTCTCATCGTGACCGGCTTGGGATATTAGCATCAAAGTCATCGCCGGCATTGATATCGGGACTTAGAGTGCTGGTATCCTGCGAAGTATTACAGTACATGACACGAGCAGAGTTTGACATTCTCTTAACTGTAGACACATGGTAGTATTGGTTTTGACTCCGCGTCGGTGGTTTGAAATCAGAAGAGGGGATATCCTTCTCTAATATATCGTCAAGAAGACTGTCATGTACCATGTCCCAAATATCCAGATTCCAGGCTGCTAGGACTGTCCAAGCAATGTCTCAGGGAGGTACTCATAAGGCACAGAGAGTGAAAGCCAATACCTGGCCCACAGCAGTCAGGTGCAGTCGGTTATTATTACTAGGGTTGCCAGTCCATCCCATTGTGGGACCAACATCTTTTTCCGGTACTGACAGGTAGTAGTAAACTCTGGAAGGGTTGTCATGCAACACACTGGGAGAAATAAATGCTTTACCAGTACATACATAGCCATATTCTAGACCAGCCTGAATCTTGTGCGAAAAAGTTTGAGCTATCACTGCTGCCACAACATGACGGCAAATGACTTCTGGTGATCCGTCTTTCTGCAAGCGAACCACCTCGTCGAAATCCATGTCTTGAAGTCCGGCCTTGATATGGGAAAGAGAGAACTTATGGGGTGCCTTGTACCCGATGATATATGCCGGAACCTTTCCTTCCTGGCCCTTGTTATAGACACAGAACTGATCTGCTCGAGGTTTGGACCAAGGCTGACTTGCCTTCTTCCTTCTCTTTGGTGGTTGGGCTGAAGCATTGACGTTGGCCGATTCCGCGGTCAGACGGCTGAAGCGTCGCAGATGCATCCTGGCTTAGGCTTAGAGAGCTCGTACCCCACGGTATGTTCGAATCGTCCGTCAGGGTATTGGTGTGGTTTTCGAAAGCGACATCTCCATTCAGTTTAAAAGTGCGTCGAAGATGAGGATTTGCATATAGGCTGCCGGATAATGGAAGAGATATGGGATTCTATGGCCTGGCGTTTAAAGTAACTCAGGTCTAGCCCTGAGCTTGCATCTTGCCCCGCACCTCTTTTCCATATTCCTTCAATGCTGCTAGGGACGTGAGTTCAGCCACAAAATCAGTGCTCATTAGGTCGGCCCATATCGACATCTGTTCATCGGGATAGCTGGTCCTCTCGAGAATCTTAGCCGGGCGGAGTCTGCGGTCGGCGTTCGCAGAATTGCTTTTGGTAGACGAGTCTCTCTCTCTGTGGATGGTCAGACCAATAAGTGCAAATGGCAGGCATCGAGAATTCAGGAAGTGTGGTGTTCCGAAGCTGGACCCGCTGGACCCTCAGCTATTCCTTGGCTTGCAATCGTAGTTGCTGAGCTTCAGCTAACAATCACTGTTCTTCTGCTAACATTTCTTCTGCTCGCTGTCGCTGTACTTCCTCAGGCGCCGGCGCAGCTCCTGTATCTCCTCCTGTTGAGACATTCCGCATGCCGTCGAATAAGTGGCCGATAATAGGAGACGGTAGTTTTCCTGGAACAAACATAGTAATCAAAGGTGAAGACAGTTAATGCAGGTGCGGTCGCGGGCGTGCGTCCGCGAAGTTGACTTCGATTTAGTTATCTTCTGCACCCTCAATATTCAGTAGTGGCCGTCGCTACCGAAAAGTGCCCTCTCTCCTGCCGCACCAACAACTCCTATTGAGCCTCACACAAAATACTCGGGAGAGGTCTGATCATTCTGCCCGCATTGTCCGCTTATTTACTACGAACTACAATCCATTAATCAATCATACCCAAAATAAGTGTGGGGAAATGGCTGTATTTTTTGGACTATGCTCAAGTAATATACTACCCTTTCAGCTCTATCTTATAGTCTATATTTGAAGATTCATATGCTTACTTTCTTGACCTAGATTCTCTGGGAAGCTCTGGATTGGCTCTACAGAGTACTCTGAGTTTAGTTGAAGTTCAATGATCTCCGCTTGAGCCTACTTTAGTTCGGCGCGAAAACTTGGAATCGAAGCACATTCAGCATTCAGTGATCAGGTTGGAAGCATATGCATTCACCTTTTCTTTTTTCCAAAGCTGTTGCCTGAACCTTTTGAAAATCGTGATAATTGACAAGATCTGGAACTCAAGTCCAAACAGACCACCTTTTTACTGCTGATTAATCCATGGAACCGTTACGGACGGGGAATCCCTGGCCCGATATTGACTCGAGGAACTCATATGAAAGGCGGAATGGCAATCTATCAACACCAAGCCGGCTCCACCCAGCGGATTGAATTGACGTTTTCAGAATGCCGGTGGAGCGTAACCGACATCAACAATCTCTTGAAGATGTTTGGAGTTTCCAGCCAATGGCCTAATGCCGCATCAGAGCCAACTTGCGCGACTGATATTCGACCGGTTTATGAGACACTATGGGCTCGACCAGGTTTCACGTCGCGGGTACAAACCTGCTGCTCTTATTCAGGCTGTCCTCGATAATATTTCATCTAAGGATGCATTTTTGATTCCCTATTTTCTTTCCTCTATGAGGCTTGTTGCGCGAGAACAGATGATACTCACGACACGGATAGTACTCGTTACCTGCGGTTTCTTGAGGATTTCCCGTTATGGAGTTTGGACAATTCGAAGAGCATTCGAGACGCGACTGAAGACTTTGCTGAGTATATTGTGGAGACCCTTTACTTCCGCGTACTCCTTCCTGTCTTTTCTGTATAATCTTTGCGAAAGAACAGTACTAAATACCGGGAGTTGCAGTCAGAGCTTCGTCGGTCAAGACACCACAACCAACACCCACTTCGCTTTCTGCTTTACCAGCGGCCACAACTAGTTCAAGACAACGAATATCCACACTAAGGCAATGCTGTCTCGTACGCGATCGTCACCGATGCGTGGTTTCACGAAATTTTGATCGACGCGAAGCCGAGAGGCGTCTCAAGCAGGACGGTGAAGATTGCACAAATGATGATGGAAACCTTTTACGAATGGAATCAAACGACCGATTTCAATCTCTGGAGGTTGCCCACATTCTACCGCATTCTCTTACGTCAGTCACTTCTGAAGATACGGACCTGGTACGGAGATTATAGATCGGAACTACTTGCTGAGATACCTCCAGAATGATTCGAAGAGAAACACTTCGCGGTTATTGAATACGTTCGATGACGGAATCACCCCTTTTATCGAGCACCCGAAGATCGATAGTCCCATAAATGCTTTGACCTTAACCCACGAGTACCATCGACTCTTTGGCGCTTTCAAAATATATTTTGAGCACACAGGCAACCCATACGAATACGAGATCAAGTCTACCGAACAAAAATCTTTCCTAAGCAATCCATTGCTACCAGTTGTTCGGACATTGACTTTGAGTTCTAACCGTACTATTGACCTACCTTCTCAACGACTCCTTGCCGTCCACCGTGCGATTGCGCTCATCGTCAAGCTCAGCGGCACCGGAGGTTATAGAGGATATCCTCCGTGATCAAGGAGGGAATGCAAGAGCGGATGGTTCAATGAATTTGGGACAGATAATGAGACTTCGACTTGGCGGTTGGCTAGAAACGAGTGTCTATTAATGCCACAATCCTCATCCAGTTACACTTTTTATAAACCCTGGAGTATGCGAGCCGTAGACTGTTCCGGCTGCAATAATCTGGCCCATGCTGCATTAAGTAAGTCAACCCGTATGATTGCCCAAAACCGCTGAGTATTAGGCAAGACATCGGCTAACCCCTGCTTGCAAGCGCATTTGCTCTATGCTCTGCAGATGGTGGAAGAATTGCAGTATCCATCACTGACATATAGTTTGGCTTTGGCCACTTTCCAGAATGCCGAAGCAGCTCCTGAATAGAATTTTCAAGACAGAGGCATTATTAGATTCCTGGAAATCACAGGACAAGGATCCCATCCTGCGTATAGGCTGGAAGGATTTATACCGCTGATCACGCTGGAGTAGCCGCTTGGGAAGGTGCTGTATGTAGAGGAGCCCAGCCTGCTTGTCTAGAGTCTATTCTCTTGTCTAGGTTTATCAACAAATATTAAGGCGATACAGTGAGAAACCCAGAATCTAGTAAGCATATACATCTTGTAAATCTGCATTGCGTTCTATAGCTTTGTATTCTTCCAACTTCTCGACCCTTCGCAGTTCAGAGCACAACTGATGCTGCATGATGGAACTTCCACTTCAATGTATTATACAGAAAGATAACTGATCGGTCGAAATACAGGCATGGCTTTTCCATGAGGTGATTACAATCGCCTTGGTAATCTTCGCTGTGAAACAGCGGGGCGCCTTCGGAATCCCAATAAGCTCTGTTTGTTATCTACTTAGTGATAGTGCCGGATAGTAACCAGCAGCATTAACAATCTGAGAAAGGGTAAGTTCATTACTCAATATTATGTCATGGACACCAGTTCGGGGGAGCGGGATTGGGAGCCACCTGTTCTATGACGATGGTCGATGTACTCTTCCGGGAGGATCTTGGTGAATTGGGACAAAATGCCCACGCAGCGAGCAGTGCCTCGTAAGAGAGGATATAAGAAGTAACACACGCTAGGCCAGTCGCTGCGTCATCGTATTTCATACAAAAGCTGGTAATGGAGTAAGGATGGTCCCAAAGTAGTTTAGCGTATTTTGGTTAGGGTTTTTGAAATGAAGAATACAACCCATTAGCGCCATTTGCAACCTACTTTAAACTGGAGTTAGCGAAGGAGCATTTGCCAGGGGCCGAGGCAAGGAGAGAAATTCTGCCCTACTAGAGCCAGGGCCCTCGTTTAGGGCAAGAGGAACTGCAACTAGACCTTCTGTCTGCTTAGTGAAAAAAGGCCCACGGGTATATTAGCCCTATCTTACACTGACCGTCTGCTTGTGCCCATCATCTGCTTCTCCTCCTGATCCTAAAAGTCACTACTGCTGTTCTATAGATATGTAAACCCTAGTACTGCATACCCCGGACAGCCAAGGGGCTGGAAATAGATAATTGGTATGGCTGTTCTTAAGGGTCATACCGACCCGTGCGTGGAGAGTACTGTGCGCAAAGATGGTCCAAAGCACTGAATCGGGAAATCTGACGTGCCACGTACCATCCTGATTTCAGTGCGTGTATCAGGCCTGTAGGGTTGGTGAGGGTGAGAAGAGTGGACTCTTTAAAGCACCTCGTCCTTGCCTCCTGCCTTGGGGAAGGTACTGGATAGCGGCAGTGGGAGAATACTGGAGCCCAGAGTCGTACTATGAAAACCTTGAAAACCAATTAACGACCTAAAGACTAATATGACTATACTCTGGCATTCTTTGTTTAATGGCAGATGAGTCGCTGAAGCGTAGGTTGAGGTCAGGCTATTCAAAGGCTGGATAGACGAGACGGTACCAGAATATCAACCAATAGGGCTCCTGAGGGTTGAACCAGGCACCAAAGCCCTCTACCGCTCAATGCGGCTCAGGTTTTCAAACAGTATGAAGGAATAATTTGGGAGGGGGTGGTTTAATCTGGATCTATCCTTGTCGTTAGCACAAACATGCAGCCAACAACTCTTCCGTCGCCACTATGGTAGATGCATAAGAGATAAGGCTTGGGACTGTTGGACGAGGATAAAAGGACCTAGAAATGGGAGGGTACAGTATAGGATACTGCCCGGGTCAGGGACATAAACGGCGCGCATGGTCTGGAGTCCATGATCAGCGACTCCAGTCCATTACACCCAATAGCTCCCTCTGTTCCTGTCAACATGGAATTGAAACCCAGCTTGAAAGAGCCCCTGATGTCGCGTCTTATCCTGATCAAGCCAACGTTTCCAACCTCTTTTTGGCTGGCTGATTCCCGCTATAGCTGGTACCCCCGTGTTCCTTAACAGAGTCAACTTTGTTATCCCCGAGCCCAAATGACAGCTGCTATTGAAAATTTGGTTGCTGCCGACTGTCCCTTCTACCAGACGCCAGCTGCAGTAAGCTTCACTTTGACTGAATCAGCAAGCACCCGCGTAGTAGGCATGATCATAAGCGAGACCCGCTTTCATCCAGTCCCGGCCGCTCAATTCCACCTTGAATCGGGCCAGTACATATTGTGCTGCATGTCCAGACCACACTCTGGTGGCTACCAGAGTTACAGCCTGGTCTGCCAGCTGCCAATAATCTCGACCTCTGCCGGAAGAACCGGCGTTTTGAGCCCCGGTTGGGAGATGTCCACCATGTTAGAACCCTCAACCTGAATTCATTGGCTGAAGCCGTCGTTATGTCCTGGCATTAGGACCGGGCGCGCGATCATCTCTTAGATGGTCTATAGGCCTACATCATGTGCTCTTTAGCAGACAGGTGAAGGCATTGCCACGCAGCTTAGACCATAGTTCCAGCTTTCAGGCGACTGTTCGAATGAGCGAATTCCTGATGCAGAGTCTGTTTATCAGGAGATGAGAGTACTCCACAATGGACTTGCCTAAGCTAACGAGCTTGGTCTCTTATTTAACAATACCTGGCAGCCGCCAGATAATAAATGAGCTACCGTCAAAGAGCGCAGCCTCATACTAACTTGGTGGCATTGAAAGTTGTTTCCGAGAATATGGTTGCGCTTTGCTATTAAATTGATGGTTCGCGCTGAAGCCTGCTTGAACCCTTTCCTAGAGCCTGTATATACCACAAGACTCAGAATACTCAGCCCTCGCCCGACTCGTCCTGGTTCCGGGGCTCGAGAATTTTACTGGGCAACAATTTAGTTCAGTCGCCCTTACAACTTGACGATTGCGCGTTTGGCGGGGCCGAGGGGGTTTTGACGCGCTCTCGGGTGTTGGGAGAGCTTGGTTCAGTATAATTTGCGTAATCTCGGTAAGCAGATCACTCAGCTAAAGGAAGGGAAATACTTGACGCTCAAGGGAGGCGTTAAGTGTAGTAACTATAAGTAAACTGTTAAAGGCGACCATTGGTGCTGGAATACATGAACGTTGGTTTGAGACAGACCAAATCCTTGGTCTGGCTTTCTTGGTCTCGAACGATCATGGATATGGACGGAGAAAATGATGGGATTGTTCAGTGATACAAGAAGTTACGCCGCGGATAGAAGAGGATGAAGAGGTAGGGTTGAAGCGGCGCCGACGACCAGGATACCACAGATTTTATGAAGCCTAAAAATGACACAGCAACAGAAGGTCTCATGACTCCATCAAGGTTAACCCTTTAATTATTGATTTAAAAAATATCCCAGAAGCTTAACACCAACAAAGGGGGTATATGAATGTAAATCCCTGGTACAGAAATAGAAGAAGAACGACTGAATTTATAAAGAGCACCAACTCCAGATCCCAACTCCAATAAATAGAATTGCACTGTGAACTCAATCTGACCGGGTAACAGTCACGGTTGATCTTTGTGAATCACCCGTCCGAGCAAACGGTATTGGTCCATTGGTTGTGAATCCGGGAAGGCCATCTCTGGTTACCGACGCTGACGCAGGAGGCGAAAATAGAGTGGACACGGAACCTGCAGGATCGCCAGCATGGCCTGGGGTGAGAGGTGGTGAGATCACGGCGTATGCACCCTGAGATGACGAATGGCTAAGTCCGCCAATGGCTGGCTCTTTGTCTCGATGATGGTCTTCATTTGGAAGCGATTCTTTGGCCTCGATGGCAGGCGTGGGCGAAGACGCATCCGGTGTCGCCAGAGGTTGGCTTTTCTGTCTTTCAGTAGCCGGCACCTCGGTGTCAGTGGACATTTGTCTAGGGACATCTGGAAGCGGCGGCTCCATGTGGGAGTTGCTCGGAGAAGACTGAGATATCTTTTTGGAAGTATCAGTTAAAGGTTGCTTAGCCGTTGGCGCTTTCTTGGGAGACCGAGGAGCCCTAGATGACCCTTTAAGGATCTTACGTTTGCGCTCCTCTGCTGCCTTTCTCTCTCGGGCTGCATTCTCTTCCGGAGAAGGCACTTTCAGCTTTATGCTCAGCTTTCGTACGCCGGACGTGAGACTATCCATGTCGTCACTCGCCCTCTCGCTCCCGCCAGACGTATGCTGCGATGCCCTCGACTGCTCATCTTGAGTAGTCGCAGATAGAAACTTAGTAGGCATACGGGGTAAAGGTGGCGCTCCCTTGGGACTTGCAGAGCGTCTGGGAGTTGCAGATCGCGACGCACTAGTCTTGCGTATGGTCACTGAGCCCTGCGACAATGGCCTCGGAGGGGGTTGGTCTTCCTCAGTAGCCGAAGACATTTTGGGAGTTGTCGAGGCTGCACTCTTTCTTCGTAAAATGCGCGGCCCAGGGGACTTAGATGAGTCGCGGACAACGCTAGGAGGATCGAATGTTGTTCTGCGATTGTCCTTGTTAGTCCGGCGGGCGGGAGTCGCAGGCTCTGAAACATTGGGAGAAGAAGTCTTGGGTTTCCTTATACGGAGTTTCATCTTCTCCTCTCCTGCAGCTGGTTCCGTCGGCGTCTTCACTGCATCGCTGATGCCGGTTGCTGTGGCGTGGCGTTCACGTCTCAAGCGTGAAGCCTCAGCGTTAAGTTCTTCAGGCCGGCAGCTGCCGGTTTGTCGGTCGCTCGGTATTAGAACCTTGGACAGCTCGTGTGCGGCCACGGCCCAATTGACTGGTGGTAGAGGTGGTGACTCCAGCTCTGAGCTGGCATGGGAGCCGGTGGAGCGTCGATCCCTTGCTGGTAAGACAACCTTTGCAGAGAACGACTGAGTTGGGGCGAAGTAGGTCGGGGCTGATTTTTCTTTAGGCTTGCTGGGGGGAGGAGGCGGGTATACCAAGGCCTCCAGCTCCTCCAACATAGGCAGAGACCACCATTCCTGATCATAAGCGGCCTGAGAAGCCGGCCTTTCAGGGGGTACGGTGTCGGACAAGCCAAGGCGATCTGTCATCTCAGTCGCCAAACGGTCGATGTGACAATCATCGAGCAATTGCACACTCTGGGTATCCCCTAGCCCTGACAGGTGGCTCAAGACACCGGTCGTAAGAGCCCTATTGCTGTACCCTCCTTCCAGGACGCTTACGATCCGCCCATCAACACCAAGACCTTCCTCCTCTGCCATCCGCACAACATCGGCTGTGAATCTGGCGTAAAATTCGGTAGGAACATTGACCTTGTGCCTTTGCATACCAACGCCTTCCCATTCGCTAGCATCGAAGCCGGCCGAGATGAATATTGCCGCCTTGGGTGAAGGGCCATTGGGAACACTTGCTAGACGGTCAGTGTGCATCTTCAGAAAGCCACGAGCCTTCTCTATCAGGATAGAGTATTTCGCAGAATAGAGCTCCCAAAAGTCCTGCTCTGTCTTCCACGGTTCCAGATGTACGTTCCAGATAGATTGCCCGTGTGCTTTCTCAATGCATACACTCGCGTTGCGGATCTTATCCGCTTCGCCCATCTCACACGGGTACGAATTGATATCGTGCAAGCTAAAATACCCAATCATAGCTTTTTTGTGTGCGGCAGCATTCTTCGGAGCAGCTAACGCCTTCCTGTTCTGTTCCCAAGCGATATCCTGCGAGCCGTCACCGTGATGAAGATCAAAGTCCAGGATCGCAGCGTGGGTAAGATCATGGGTCATCGCAGCGTAGGAGATTCCTACATGAACATTGTTGATCCAGCAGAATCCGGATGGATTGCCAGAAGAACAATGATGCCCCGGAGGCCGAATACAAACGAATGCGCGTTTCGTCGGTCCTGGGTTAAATACAGCGTCTATACCTTCACACACTCCACCCAACGCTCCTTCGAATGCGTCCAGCGATTCTGAGCATAGGTATAGATCTCCTTCATGGAATACCGCCCCAGGGTTCCCGGTAGAGTTATCTTTCCCAGCACTGCGAGGCCGTACCAATTCCTTGCCGTTAAGCGCAAGGCGCGACTCAGCAGCGTCGCACATCAATTTGAGGTCTTCCATCCATTTCGTTCCGTGCACATGGGTAACTGCTGGGGAGTTTATCGCCAATGCCCGATCTGTCTTGCGGATCTGGAACGGCGGAACAGGGAGCTCGCGCAGATCCAAATCTGGGTGGGGAGCAAACAGTCCACCAGCATGTCTGCGGGAAAGCCGAACATACGCAGCGGAGATGCCAACAACACACGCCTGAACGCGCTCCGGTCGCTCAACAATCGAGCTCAACGCGGCGCGAGTAGTGCGGGGACGCGAAAAGCGATGACCATAACACGCATCATGAATGACCACCAAAGTCTCGGATTGTAAGTCGGCAGACTGATGGTGGTGGACCTCCTTTTTGAAGTGCTCAGCGGCAATCGAAGGAGCCGTTAACACAGGCTGCTCTACGGCGAGCGAAGCCTTCCTGGGCGCGGCAAGACCGCCAGCGTTCACAGAGGCGGCCGTAGGTGACGTCGCAAGAGTGGAGGACGAGCGACGCGACATGCTGGGTCGGGGAGAGGTAGGATCTCCGAGTTGGCTAGAACGGAGAGAGGCAGTAGAAGAGCGCTTCTTCAGATTAGGTGTTGATTTGCGCCGTTCATCTCTTAGCGAGCTTGCACTGGGAACGCGCCGTGGTGCTGGATGCGGCACCGGGTTGACGCCCGAACGCGCGGGGAGATCGGACGGCGATAAGAGCGACGAAGAGGAAACCGCAGACGGAGAGGCTGGTAAAGGAGTCGCAGTAAGGGACGGATCACTCAGACGGTCGGAAACGACGAAGGGATCGATGGGAGGGGGAGGGCGAGGGGGCGTTCTTGAGGGGGTTTCATTGGGAGCTGCAGACGGCTTGGACGAATCCATGACACAAAGGTCAGTCCCATTTGAATGAGAAGAAGGATACCAATCAGAGCAAATAATGAAAGTAGACAGTGAGTGTAGACAATGAGAAGATTGTTGTAGAAGCCCGTCAAGAGCAAAGAGGGGGAGCTGAGCTGAAGGGGGGAAACCAGGAGATGGAATTCACAGGCCACTTAACTACAAGACAGTCCTGATTCGGCCAGGACCCGGCCAAGGGGCAGTCGATCCCATTCTTCTCAACGACGGTGTTTCCGACCTCATCTGATACTGAATATTGAATCTACGCCATTAGCTATGCGAATTTGTATACCTCGACGAGTTCTTACTTTGTACGAAGTGCTTGGTACATTGACTCTTCACAGCTCTTGGGCGGAGCTGTACGGGCTATTTTGTATAGTTCCCCTGCATTGACCCTTTATTTAGCTTGCAAGCTCCACCACAGCTCTACAGAATACATAATGTTATAAATTAAAGTGGATATATATAATCAAAGGTCCTTTTTACTATGTCTAAATTGATCGTGATAGTCATGACAAACATTCCACCCAGAACGCCTTTCAAACCCACAAACGCTCTTTGCGGCACCAAACACCAACAACCCTGATATCAGAAAGAAATGCCGTCCATAAAGGGAGAAGAAAAGAAAAAAAAAAGAAAATAAAAGAAAAGAATGGAAGAATGATCAGATCAGATTAGAAAATCCCGACCACCTTCGGTACCACCTCCTCCGCGTCACGGACTCTTGTTGGGTATCCTTCTCCTGAACTAGACTCTCGTTCGAGTACCTCGAGTTGCGCGAAGAGCCAGAGCCAGAAGTATTGATTGAAGAGAGCGAAGCTCGACTCTGCTTCCTCTGGTGCTTTGCATGTTTCTTCTCACTGGTAAACTTCTTGGTTGCGTGCTTGTTACAGAAGCAGTGCATAGTGACGGTCTCGAAGCCGGTACCGGGACAAACCTCTGGGCCAGCGCCACACGCTTGATAGCCTGCATCTTCTTCGCATTGGCACCAGTTGTACAAGGTAAGGTATTGGCGGCACATTTTCTTCAATTCTTTTGGGTAAATTTTTTTTTCTCTTTTATTGCCTTTTTTTTGAGCGTGTTGTGTTGTCCCGCAGGAATCTTTTGCTCGTTTGGGCGCCGCTGACGTCGTGGGTTGGCGGCCGGAAGTGTGCGCGAACTCCGCTGGCTTCCGGGGATGATGTGGATAGTAGTGCCCCTCAGTAAAGAATAAATGGATGTGTGCAGCAGGTTGAGGAGCGCAGACTTGGTTTCAAAAAGAGACCTGTGGTGTTCTTGATTCTCAAGTCGACTCACTAGTCGTCCGTATAGATCGGGATGCCGATCCTCAGGGTTTTTGTGATGAGTTCCCGATACGACTGAGAGCGAGAGGATAAAATCAAATGAGGGGTAAGCGGAGAGACCCTTTGCGAAGACCCTTGAGAATATATATGTATAGATAGACTTATATCAAGTGCAGATGGATTATCAAGTGAAGAATGGAGGTCGATAACTGGAGGGGGATTGAGGTAAGTGTATAGAGGTCAAAGTAGGGGAAGAGGCAGAACCACAAAAGGACTCGCTCTGTAGAGGTATAAAGGGTCTTAAGAGAGGAGAAGAGAATATATGGCAGCGAGTATTTAATATTTGACGTCAGCACAGTGAAGCGCTCCTGTGGAGTGCTCGTCTAAGAGCCCAGCGTCAAAGAACATCCACCTACTACCACGAGGGACCGGTCAATCCCACTCATCCATTGCGATCTGGCCAGGATCGACTGTGCCCCTCAGCCCTCTCTAAGGGACGGCCAATCCGTTTTTGACGCTGCCCAGAAGGCAAAGTGCTTTTGTTTCTCTAGGCGCTGACAACGAACGGCCTTGCTGGTCTTGCTGGTCTTTATTTAGGTCGAAGGTTTCAGTTGGCGCCTCGACTTGTACTCGGCGTTTTGTGGGAAAAGGACAAGCGGCTCGGCAACGGAGTATCTAGTCAGCGCCTGATTGCGAAGAGAATTCATGCAGTGGGCTTCTTTGGTCGGTCTGACAAAGAAGCCGATAAAGAGTCCAAAGACCGCTCTTTGCACCTCCATTTAACTTTTACTGCGGAGTAGGATGTTCGGCCCTGGTCCACGACAGGTAAGCAGCTTGCGTACCCTTTTACCCACAGACAGGTGGTCAGTGGGTTATACAACGAAGACAGCATGGGTCGATCCGATCATGTCACCAACCCACAGGAACTGGTCCGTCGCACGATCGACGGCGGATGAGCACTGATGATGATGTCGACGTTGGTGATCGATGCGGGCCTCGTCCCCTCCGGATCGGGATCTAATGCGCTAGCCGGCTGTGGTTAGTCAGCTGTGCAGATCTTCTGGGTCACGTGGTATGTCGTCCCAGAGGGTTTTCCATCAGTGTTCTCGAAGCTTAATGGGATATCTGTCTGTTATTGTCCATGATAATGATCAGAGTATTTTTTTGTCAGTAGACTGTACAGAGAAAGTGCTGCTACCAGATATGCCATCATCTAAGCCGTATCGAGTCTCTTCTCAGAAACGCCAATCTTGGTTTTCCCACCGCCGACAATAATTTCTCCAAGTCCGCTCCGCACCCCTCCAATCCCAATTGTATTCCCAAACACAGCAGCTCTACGTCCAATTTGGTGTGAACAGAACTTAGCACAATAAGAGGCATGACTTCCCAGTCCGAAGGCCAACCCATCATCATGCCCCCCTCCCCATCCCGCACAACGACGCTCCTCGCAAACCTCGCCTCCGTGACATCGCGCATCCAATCCGCCTCCTCGAAACTTCCTCTCCCCAAAGAACCGCGCCTCGTGGCCGTCTCAAAACTCAAGCCCGCGTCCGACATTCTTGCGCTGCACAATCCTCCCACCGCACACTCCCACTTTGGCGAGAACTACCTCCAAGAACTCCAAGAGAAGGCGCGGCTGCTGCCCCCCACCATCAAATGGCATTTCATCGGCGGCCTACAGAGCAACAAGTGTGTTTCGTTGGCAAGGGATACCCGCGCGTTATGGGCTGTTGAGAGCGTAGATAGTGAGAAAAAGGCGACGCTGTTGGATAAGGGATGGGGAGAGAGGAAGGCGGAGATGGGCGGGGAGGAGAAGCTACGGATCTTTGTGCAGGTAAATACGTCTGGGGAGGAGAATAAGAGTGGTGTCGATCCCGGGGAGGAAGTAGTGCGACTTTGCCGGTTTATCGTGGACAAATGCCCGCGGTTGAGACTGCAAGGGTTGATGACGATCGGGGCGATTGCGAGATCGAAAGCGACGACGGCAGAGACGGAGAATGAGGATTTTGTCTGCTTGAAGCAGGCGAGGGATCGGGTAAATGAGGCTTTGGATTTGGAAGGAGATGCGCGGTTGGAGTTGAGTATGGGGATGAGTGAGGACTTCGAGGGCGCCATTGTGCTAGGGAGTGACGAGGTGCGAGTTGGAACGACGCTTTTCGGGGATAGGCCGCCCAAGGATCAGGCTAGGATTCTCTGACTGAAGAGAGTACATCTTCAATCAAGGTGTATTACAAGGCAGGCTTGCATCCTGTGGCATGCTCAAACATTATGTACTCTTAAATAATATCGATAAATACATACCAAACCACCTGTACGGGGCGGTTAGGTCGAAGAAGCGTATAGTTATACAGCGTCAGTAGCCAGAGGTAAAGTCGTCGTCAACGTTAATCCCCCTTGGTTTCTCACGAACATAGCTCCTATCCGGCAATGACCCCTGTGATAGTCTCTGCTCCATCTGCCGCGCCAGCGCTTGAGGTATTTCTTCCTGTGTGGCTCGGATTGTTACTCGGTACATCTGGAACTGTCAGTACTGCTCTGGCTTATCGCATTGGGCCAGCTTACCTTCCGCTCATAGTTGGGTTCCAATCGGAGAAGACAGCCAGTCTTTCCTTGTGCGGAGTGATACACCGCACAGCCCACAATGTTGGTCGAGATCGGATCAACCCCACTCAACAGCTTCCAGCCAAATTGTTCAACAAGCCTCCTCGTGAAACCCTCGCTGATGCTCCCCGCTTTCGCCACAAGCCCAAAAGTGTTTTGCGCTTCCAGTGGACCACCGCCGATCTGCCGCCACCGTTTAAAGAAATCTTCTGGCGTGAGAGTGGAGGGCTCTAGGTACCGATGCATTAGGATCGGGAGTTGCAATGTGTAAGCCTGCAATGCACCTGCAAGATACGAAATACGGATTGTAGGCGCCTTGGAGAACGGCCCTTTGGCCTCGAAGAAAAGGGTCTGCTGCGTTTGACCAGACGCTGGAACTGAAGGCTCCGGAAGGCTCTTCGAATCAATCCTGAGGTGAGGGGCGGATGGGTTGTCCACAGTCGTCGTCAGCGATCCGATGGGGAAAGAAGATCTGTTGCTTATGTAGAGCTTCAGCACACCCAAATGACCCCGGAATTCCGACCGCAGGCCAACCTGGATTTGTGCATCCTCAAACAGTACACCTTCGTCCGAGAAGTACAGCCTGTTGTATCCAATTTCCCAATCGGGAGACAGGTTCGCCGCACTAGCCATGTTCGTAGAAGGTGGCGGTGGTGTCGGCGCACTCAGGTCTAGTCCGGCTAAGTCGCCCGTCGCGCTTGAAGTAGCAGTTCCGTTGGTTCCTGTTGTTGTACCGTGGACGATCGTAGTGAATGTCCGCTTGAGACCTGTGTTTTGTGCCATCAAAATCTCCGCTCCGTCCGAATTCGCGTCCTTGCCTCCCACAACCCAGGTCTTTTTATCCGTCGTGCCGGCCGTCTTCTGATGGAGACGAGACAATAAAATCGAAGCTCTCTCAGAGAACGGAGGCATTTCATCACAAACCGTTCGCAGAAGATCGTCAGTTGGAAGTGTCGCCAGCGACAGATATTCGAATGCGCGTTGCTGTAGTTCTGGATCTGGTGAGTGGCTATACAGTCGGAAGATGTGTAGAAGCTGTGGTTTAATTTCCGGGAACAGGTTGACGAATTTGACAAAGGAAGACAGTATCATGGCACGTGTGTTGTCTGTACTAGTCATCATTTTAGCTTGCAGGGCGAGGAATTGTTCAATCGGGCTTGAGCCTTGGTTGTCAGCTACTAGATGTCCGAATTCTCCAAGAACATAGCAGCCAATCTTGACCAGACTCTCGTGACAGTCACTCTTCAGATAGGTAAGAAGCGTCTGGGCGGCGTATGCCTGCAGTTCCTCGTTGTTCGTCACGATTTGAATCACACGTTGCCATACTTCGTCGTTAACATGGTCACCAGCAAGAGACAACAGCTTCAGCGTGACATCGATATACCACTGGGCATCAGTGGCATACTTCTCAGTAAGAATAGCGACTTTCAGGACCATTTCTTCACGTATCGCATAGTCGGCGGACTGAAGGTATCGCATCAGTTCGTTCACAATAGGCGCGGCGTTTGTGCTGTCGCACATGCTGTAGACCAAGTCAAGACCTTTTCGACGCACGCTGATATCCCTGTCTCGTAGTGAACCCAAGATAATGTTTTGATGCTTCTTGATCGGATCAAGGGTTTCGGCCCTGGCTGCAAAGTGCGTCATAGCTTCTAACCCAAGATAGCGTACGTTTGTCTCCCGGGACTGGATATATTTCCCAAGTCGCGAGGAGATTTGCATCATCAGGGTGTGTTCAGTGTCAAGGTGGATGAGGAGATTGATCGCCTCAAAGAGCACAGCATTCTGAGCATTGTTCTGCTGCACGTTCTTCGGCGTGTCCATCGCAATCTGCATTATTTGCTGCAGTGATTCGCGAATAATATCACGGACATGGCTATCCCCTGCGTTGCATTAGCTCGCATCATCAAGGAGCGAAAAAACTTGACTTACCCGATGGAGGGTAATACTGTAACAGCCGTAGCAGTTTGACCTGGAGCCACGGGCAGGGTACTCGATAGTAAAGATAGTCCGGCGCAATGTCGTTATCGACGACAATCCTCTTTAAACGTTGGGCAGCTTTGACATAGCTCCCTCGGTATTCCTCTGGCCTATCTTGTGCCAGGGCCATGACCAACGATGTAACTGAGAGTGTAACGCCCATGTCTGGATCGTCCATCAAAGATATTATGCGCTCCGCCCACTGATTCTGCACAATGCTAGGATATTTTCGATATAAACGAAGGAGGGTAAGAGCAGCCTTCTTCTTCACAAATGCTTTAGAGGTACTGCGATGAACATCAGCAACAAAGCTAAAATATTTCTGGGGCAAAGTGTAACTAACGGAGAAATAAGCAGGCGATGGACATCGGTCGAGAGTGCTTCACCCATCTCCCTACTCCCAACATTGGCAACCGCATGCAATGCCAGGCAGTTGTTCAATTCGTTCTGATCCAGCAAGTCTTTCCGAATACTGTTGACAACAAGGTGAAGCAGCTCATGCTCCTCGTGCAGAAACAGCGTCACTGCCAGATATCCAATCTGCTTCTCGGAATACTTGTTGGAGGAGATCAAGTTGACAGCCTCCAGATGACCAAAATCGACATCGTACCCCTGAATGTAGACATAGAGCAATTTGCACACATATTTCTTCTTCTGGTACCCGTCGAGATTCCCTGACTTGAACTTTTGCCGGATGTTCGCCAATTCTTTATTTACCCGCTTTTCCTCCAGTTCGCGCGCTCTTGCATTTCGCAAATCAGCGATGAACTGAACTAGTCCGCGCATAGAAGACATGTTTGCTGGGAGGTCTCGCCGACTCGGTGGAAATAAATGAGCGGCCGGGTCTGGGTGCGGTAAGGAGCGAACGAGTTACGCGAGACTCGGAAAGCCGTAATGTAATGCGAACTGAGGGGATACAGCTGTCTTTGCAATCTTCTGTAGGTGCTCACACCGTGGCAGGGTGTACATTCAGTATGTGTATATCATAAAACCATATCCTGCCGCCCGCTTTATCGGTTCGTGTCTGAGGATGATTCTAGGATTCTATGCCGCATCGATCATGGCGCAAGTTAAGGAAAGCGTGTCGTCGACGCAGCTCAGGAGCTAGCGCAGCGCAAAACAGGGATAGTCAACG
Source organism: Aspergillus foveolatus (assembly GCF_047715535.1). Classification (NCBI taxonomy): domain Eukaryota; kingdom Fungi; phylum Ascomycota; class Eurotiomycetes; order Eurotiales; family Aspergillaceae; genus Aspergillus; species Aspergillus foveolatus. The sequence goes on along the minus strand of NW_027396116.1, from coordinate 133,895 downwards.
TCGGTGTATACCTGGGTAGCTCCAAGATCAAGCCAGGTACTGGATAACAGTGGTTGGAAAGGTGCACCGCGATCAGTGTTAGCGAAATGCGAGACCCGAAAAGTTAAGCATCTCCCTACAGGGCGGGCTACGGCTGGTAAGGAGCGGCCCCCGTTTCTGGATGCTAAGCCACTCCCAGGGTAGATCCGGTGGAGATCCGGAACATTGTTGATACGATGCGGCGGTGCATCTACATACCTACATCACCAGCTGTGCAAAGATTCCCGCAAGATATTGATTTCCTCTGATAATAAGTTTCATCTAAATCCTTATTTTACATCCGAATGCATGTGCCCTCCAAGTCCATAGATCCCAAAACGCCAAGCCGCAGCCATGCATAAATAGAAGTTGGCAAATGGTATCAACTACTTGCGTCAGAAGGTTAATAGTTTGATCATTCGTATTATTTCCTGCTTCGCAGGAAAGCCGCGACTTGCTCATGTCGTGTCACAAAGAACATCCTTTTGCGATCTGACTTCCATATCAGAACACCAATTTCTTCGGCATACCGACACGGAGCCTCGTACTCGGCAAGGCTGACAAAATCCTTGAACAGAAAGCCAGCCGTAGCTTTGACACGGTCACGCTCCAGCTGCCAAAGACGGATCTGGTCAACAACTGTTGGTGGAAGGACTGACGGCGGCATTCCAGCTTGATTGGATGTGGAACGAGCGACATTGTGTTTGCGCATCTGCGGGTGTGCGTGGGTAGCAAGGTATGAGATAATTTGATCGGCTGTTATACCCATTTCAATCGCGCGGCGGATAGACTGCCGGGTCACTTTTCCCGTGACCAGATTAGGGAAGCGGTACTTGAGAGTCGTGAAGAGCGCAATAAGCGAAATCTGAAGCGGCGACGAAGTGTAAGCGTAAAGTCGATAATTCGTTTCAATGATAATGAATCCAGAACCGGGTTGGTTGGAATCCCCGCCGTCCGGATCGGATAGTGCGCCAGAGATGGGGTTGCTGAGGGCGCTTGAGTCGGATGTAAGAGTGGTTGCAAGACGGGTAGGGTAGAAATGGCTCGCCTCGGGAGAATCCTGATATACGATACCAAAGTCTGCTAAATCGGTTAGAGTGCGGAGTTGATTCGATGTCAAGTGCTTCTTTTCGTAGGATTTGCCCAGTTCCAAGCTACTGAGGAGGAATATGAAAGACAACACTTCGACACTATCCATCCCGATGGCCTCAGCACTCTCGACGTAGAGAATCAATATATGCCAGACCTGCGTGCCCACATCCTGGAGGACGAATGCGAACCCATCTTGAGTGATCTCAACACGGCGATCCCTGATCTCCACCAGATGTCCAGCTTGCAGAAGCTGCTTCACGCCTTTACTTAAGTTCACATCGCGTTGAATCCCTAGCCCACTGGTTCCAACCATGTAGCCGAGAACACCCTCCCACTGTCGGCGCGCGTATTCATCGAGATCGTGAATGGGGACAGTCTGGTCGTCCGGTATCTGGCGAAGCACACCAAAGGACTGGGTTTCTTTCGCGCCCGTGAGAGCTTGTCGGAGGGATGCAGCGAAGGGATCGGTGACCATGTAAGCGCGGACGTTCCCAGAGGTGGTCGTATTTGTAAGAATATGTAGCCTTCCCAGTATTGACAGCGCACTATCCCGCTCTCTAAGGGAAGATAACCCGTTAGCCGTCCAGAGAACGCAGACATCAAGTTGGAAAGCAGACTTACCTCAGGCTTTCGGATCTGACCCAAGTTTGCAGGTCCGTTGCTGGAAGCGGGTCCTTCAGGTACAGGAGCGCCATAACGAAGCATTTTGCTACCGTCATATGTGTGAGATTAACCGAGATCGAAGTGTATCGCCGACCACATAATATACATACCCAGGTCAGGCAGCATGCGCCTGAAGATAGCGAGAGCGGTGGACGGCTGCTGGTATAGCTTGAAGAAGACAGTTCCAGGGAGGCTTTCGAGGTAATCGAACGGACGAGATGCGGCAGCCATCTTGCTTTTGGAAGCAAAAGTACTTATCACCTCTGGAGCATGATGCAGCCGTAAGAAATGGCGGTGAGCGCAACAAGTTGAAAAACTGAAGAGACAGCCAGAAAAATGGTTTGGAGAACAGTGAATAGTAGAACGATAGGTAGCTAGAGCCTGGATGAGGCCGCAAATAGTGCTCCGGTGGCCCAAGCGGCCATCAAGCGCAGTCCGCGATGATCTCACGGCCTTGCTCTAGCATACAGAGTACTCCATACTTCTCTCCTCCATACATCTTGCCCACCCGACATTGGCCTTTTATCTAGTCCAAAATGACTGCGCTGCGCTTTGTTAAATCTGTAATTCTCATGCCATTCAGTGCTGTATCTACCTGAACTCTCTAACAAATTCCACCAGGTTTGGGAGTCGTTCCGGGCCACTTCGGGGCTGGAACCTCGGTAGGTAGTGAAGCCCAACATTGAAAGCTAGCAATTGCTGAGCGCCGACATTGTGTGTTCTTACAGGCTGCTGGATAATGTAAGATCAAACTATCCGAAGACCTGAACGTCTTCTTACCAATTATCTAACTCGAATCGTCCTCATGCAATCGAGCATCGGTTATCAATGGTTGGACCGCGCTGATGAGTAGCACTCCAGCTCCGGGTAACCGCTGCAAAGCCAGGGATTGTGAACTTTGAACTGGACATTGAGAAGCACCATACAGTAAGAATCCTGTGTTCAAACGGTTGCTATGCTACAGGTCGATGGCTAATGTTTAGTCAGAATCGCCTGCAGATACTGCATGGAGGCACCATCGCTTCAATGGGTCAGTAGCTCATGTATAACCTTCAATTCATGACGTTGTTTCTCACATCTCAAAGTTGATCTCGGTGGCTCTCTGGCAGTTGCATCCCGTGGGTTATATGCTACTGGGGTATCAACTGATCTGAACGGTACATCTTTTACAGGGTTCAATTGGCCTCGACATACGCCTAACCATCTTTAGTCACATATCTCAGCTCCGGTGGCAAAGTGGGGGATAAGATTTTGGCGGTATGTATCCTCCACTATTTATTAATGATGTAGGGCTAATTCTACCCCAGGAAGTGACCTGTGATAAGTGTATGTTGCTGTCTCAATTACGCCCCTGAGGTCTTCTGCATATTCCGGAAACACCCTTCTGATCGGATTGCAGTTGGCAAAACCCTTGCGTATACCAACATTAGGTTTATGAACTCTAAAGGCGACGTCTTCGCCCGAGGCAGTCACACAAAGTAAGCAAATTCAAGCTACCCTCAAGCAGTGCTAACCAGCAGATAGGTATGTTGCGCTAGCCTGGAAAGACCCTCAAAACATTGTCGAGCAGTTGAATGAGCGCAAATCATCATAAGGGCAAAGAGTCTGAGTGCGTGATAAAGTTTTCGATAGACACCTAAACGAAGTATATAATCGATCACTAGTAAATTATACGAATGGATACTATACAGGGGAAAGGCAACTGGTGTCTTCTCCCTTACTGGTTTAGTCATGTTGCATGCAGGTATATGGCTTAGGAGGTGGGTTTATAACCCAAGGTTAGCTCCAGATATATAATGCAGCACACCCACAGCTTCGGTCACCTACAGTTGGAACGGCCCGATGTAGCTTTCCTTTTAACCGAGATTAGACATGCTAGTGACCCTGAAATGCGAATGACTCGTTCTAACCCATCGATCTGTCATTGGAAATCCTCTTAGGTATCAACGCCTGATCATATAGAAGCAGGATCTGGGCCATATTCCTTAACGCTTGATTCGTGCGAAACCGTAATTCAGTTATAAGAGCAACACTTGTGCGATACTTTTACAACACGTTCTAGAGATATACAGAATCCTTCATCGATCGCAGAGCCAGCTTCTTAATCAAAGTACATTGCAATTCGCTGTGATTGAACATATATCCAAGTTAGACCCCCAGTTTTCATAACTCCCTAAGCTTGACACCAGGATCTTATTTCCGTAATCAGGCGTATACATGTTCATGCAACGGATCTTCATCACCTTCTTCACCGGCCCCAAGCATTTCTTCGTCTCCATCTTCGATAAGGTCTCCCTCCTCATCTGGCATCGTCTCATCAACAATGGCACCTTCCCCCCCAAGAGCCTTGATCTTGGCTTGGGTCATCTCGAAAACATACTGGCCGAGATGCTCTACGCCTTCCATAGGGGTGCCCTTGACCTCGTTGTCTAACGTCCGGGTAGCTGGGAACATCTCCCCAGGAGCGAGCATGAGCTTGTCTGGACGTTGTAATAGCAAATCGAATGCGGGCTTTAGTTCGTAACATGACTCGAAAACCTCGCGGCGGCCGAGAATGTATAGACCAAGACGGGCACGGGAAAGCGCTACGGTAAGACGGCGTACGTCACGGAGGTATCCAACTGTGCGAGTGCGTGTAAGGGAGAGGATTATGTCTGAAGAACTCGATTAGTTGCTTGGAGCTGAATGGTTGAAGCAGGAACTTACAGTCGTTTTGCTCGCCTTGATATCTGTCTACTGTCGTGACGATCTTAGGCATGCCGAAGAGGGTGTTCTTGGAGCACCGGTGGTTCAAGACATCCTTGATTAGTGCCGTTTGACCTGCGTATGTGGCGAGGATCGAAATCTTCGATGCAGGATAACCGAGAAGTCGCATATACTGGAAGATGGCAACAGCGTACTCTGCTTCACCAAGGTTCTGGATGAAATGAGGAGTGGGCTCACGTTCCCCTGTGCCTTGGTAGTCTGGCACGTTGATAAATTGGTATTCAAACTGGAAACCAGCATTGGCCTGCTTGAACTCTGGCGCTTGTTCGACAATCGGCAGGTTTCCAAGGTTCTGATAGCGCCACCGGAAAAGCTCCGCGATACTTGGTCTAGCACGTCCTTGCTGGTCGAGCATGATAGCTGGGACGCCTAGCCGGATAAGACGAAGGAAGAGACTTTGCTCGAAATGAGCATATTGTCGGAAGGCTAGGTTTTGGATAATAGGAGAATTCTGAAGGTGGTCACCGCATAGAACAATACGTTTCAGAGGGAGTTGACCCTCCTTCATATTCTGCAGAGCTGTTGGAATAAAGCTTTCGACCTCAGTGATCTGCGCAGCCTCCTCCATGACAATATTATCGTAATGGAATCCAAGGTCGGCAATCTCTTGGCGGCGCATAGCTGCATGTGTACTTGTCATTGCAATTATTCTGGCCTCCTTGACAAGCAGATAGTTGGCCTTGTCCTTGGGCTGACGCAAGATCTCGAACGGGCGAATATCTTCTAGCTCAGAGAAAATCCTGTCGATGTGACGCTGGCAGCCTTGTGCCACATCGACCACTGTCTCCTTAGAGGCAGAATGATCAAAAACAGGCGCAGGTGCGTTGGAGAAATATTCATGGAATGGGAAAGCCGCGATGATCTCCTCTGCTGACGCGTTCTCAGCACGGGCAAGTTCCCAGAATTTCGTCCAGGCAGGTCTAATGTAGACTGTATAGAAGTAGCCAGCTGTCTCGCAAGAATTTCCATGTGCGCCTTGTGCTCCGATTGATGCCGCCAAGCGTGTGACCTCCGCGAGGAAGTGGTTTCGATTATCCAGGAACGATTCGACGCGGCCATACTTACTATAGCTGGTCTCGGTTTCTAATTCTTCCTCACCATGGCCGAGTCGCAATAAATGGCGTTCATCAATATCCAGAGCCACAATCTTCTGGAAAAGTTGATTTAATGCTTGATTGCTATGCGCAACAAGTAGTGTGCGTTCGGTTGGGAAATTATGGTAGATGTTGTTGATGATTTGAGTTGCCACATCAGTCTTTCCGGTTCCAGGAGGCCCGACAATGACTGTGAGACCGGGCTGCGTTCCGGATGCAATCGCTTTAATCTGAGCCGGTGTGAAACGGATTGTATTGAGCTTTGGAGCATCTACCGGGTACGGACCTGGGTTCGGTGGCTTGTACGTCGAGACGCGGAGAGACTTGGGCCCTCCTCGTTCTTCGGCATGCTGGTCCCGCCGTCGCTTTTTTGGCGCGTTTGAGGAAGATGGCTGTGCAGATTCTTCGATATATTCAAGAACGTATGGTGGTCGAAAGCTTGTGGTAGCGTCACCCGAAGGCTCAATTGTCAGGCCTGGGAAACTCTCAATTAGATGTTGCCAGTCCAGAAACGTGTCCCTAAAGTCCACTGATTTGAGTCGGTTAGGTAATTCCGTGTAGCTAGCCCCAGCAGGATCTCCATAACCCAGGAAAATATCCTGAATCCATGGTGGCAAGGTGATGTCCGACGCAATGAGTCTCTGCATGGTTTCAAGGATTGACTTGAAGTTATTCTCTCTTGCCTTCCTTCTTGCGACCACATTGATGAGTGGGTAAATGTCGGGCTTCCCCTGCGAAGTACGATCCTTGTCCGCTTTGAAGGCAGCAGGGTCCAAGTTGACCAGTAATCTTCTAACGCGAGGACGAGATCGATACCCATTTGTTTGGCCCGATGCTGGTTCACGTAGCGGGCGCCCGTTTTCATCAAAGACCTGCACAATGTCCGCGGATCTGACGTGTACGATACTTGGTGTCTGAGGCGCTTCAACATCTCTGAATCCATATTTACCCTGGTTACCAGGTTGTACGGCAAGAAGGAACACAACATCATCAGGGCGAAGTGAATCCCACTCTGTGCGGATGTGGTCGGCCAACCTGCCCACCTCAATGGTAATCTCAGCCCGTACAAAAGCGGGTTTTGTGGATCCAACTTTAGGTGGCGCAACTTCAATAATGGCAGGTTTTGAGATTGGAATGGCCATACGAGAAAACCCGTCAAACGTCAAAGTTCGCCCATCTTGACTTGCTCGAGGTTGCATTCGCTTGACAATCAACTCCATATCCTTGCGAATCTGGAAAAAAGCTTCCGCGCGATATAATAGAAAGGAGCGCCAGAGGAAGTCTCCAAGACTGAGATACTGAAGGTTGAGCTTCGGGATGGCGAGTGGCCTGGACCCATCATATGTCTCATTGCGGAGTAATGATGGATCGTACAGACTTTCTTCTGTAGGGACAACGTTAAGATTAGAAGCGGCTTCTTGGAACGAGGTTGTCCGTTCGTGGTAGGACAGAAGCACCTCCATGTAGAGATGTCGATCAGATGCGACATTCGCTTGTCTGGGATAACTTGTACGAAATCCTAGGTGCGCGCAAAGATTCCGAAGCTCAGAGTCATCCAAAGATTTTAATTGTCCTTCGAGTTCCGGACGCTGCTCAATGGAACCATAGTTTGACAAAGCTAGGATTGTCAGTTTGTCCTTGAAGTGTTTCATTGAGGTTTTCTGTAGTCGTGCCAGATCATGGCAGTGCGCATCGTACATTGCCTGAGTTGACAGTGCTTCTCCTGTGTAATCATTTATCGCGAATCCAGTAAAGTGTTTGAGGAGATTAAAGAAGTCGCGGAAAAGGGCATTGTCTGCTGAACGATACAATTGAGACAGACGCATCAGGGGCAGGAGGTGGAGATCCTTTAGCAGAGTGTTGACATATCGCCTCGTCGGCAGCTGACTCTCCAGATCGACAAGGAATTCAAGAAATCGCTCGCAATATCGCAGGTTATCTGCCTGATCCTTCTCGGTGCCGTTCAATCTCCGCAGGAAATCCAGGAGCATGGTGTAGAGCCAAGAACGCTCAAACCTCATTTTCGCCTTGGTCGCTTCGTCCCCAGCGTCGTAACGTTTCAGAGCAGCCCTCCATGCTTTTTTGAGATTTGGAGCATTCGCAAGAATGCGCTCTCTTGCCTCATCACTATGGAGGTTATGCCAGATGGATATGGAAACAAGGGGAGCGCATTCCTTCCGGATCAGAGTGTTCTCAAGCGATTGAAAAGCGCTAATCATAAACGACAATATCGACAGGCGGGAAAAGGTAGGGAGCGATTGATCAATGCTCATCGAAAGGATCCGGTGGAAGAGGTTGGAGAAATCATCGGGACGGTCTGAGAAGATTTCTGGAGTCTGTCAGCTTTGGTACTGTCTTCTAAGCAGATCTGTCGTTACCCCATATTGGCAAATGCTCTCTCTGCTTAACGCTCACAATCAATGCTAAGAGCAGGACATGATAGTTTGAGGCGTCTTCGGTGTATGTCGGCCAGAGAAACCTGTTCGAGCTTAGCAAATTCGATCCAACATGAACAAAGGTGAGCTGCGCAAACTTTTCAAGTATATTCAGATTCTCCAAAACAAGCAGTGAGCGGAAGCTAAAGCTCTCGGCCTCCAGAGGATCCCAAATATCCTTCTTGATCACATCATGTTTCACCTTGCGGACATTTGCAGCATCGAGCCAATGTGTTTTGGCCAACCGCACCCAAGGACTATCGTCGCGAAAGTCCTCCACGGTTGGTCTGGAGTCAAGGCCGGGTGCCATGGCATTCTGTGTCTGGAGACCCATCCCTCAATGCTGGAATTCCCCAAAAGGCCAAAAGCTCTCCTAGCGCGGGCACTATATATGGAGCTGCGCAAATGGTCTACTACGCCGAACCTCGGGAAAGCTCTAGGCGCGCGTCTAACACCGTTATCGATTGGCCGACGGAAGTCCGCAGAGCCGCAGCAACGGGTTCCTTTTGAAAGCTTCCACCGGCTGACTTCACCTCCGCGGTTTTGTCATCAATTACTGTCGTCGCCAGTTCAGCAAAATGGCGGGCACAGAAGTAGATGTGATTGAAATCTACAGGAGGCTGATTGAAAGTCTTCTGGGCAAAGCAGAACAGGTGAAGCCAGGAAAGGAGATTGAGCCTCCCTTAACGGAAACACAGCTCGGGGAGTCTTTCTGGCTTGTCCGAGGGGAAGATGAGCAGACAGTCAAACAACTGAGTCAGCAGACTCAATTCGCGGCGGTGGAAATTGCGTTTAGAGAGAGGTTCTATGGTCTCCTTGTATGTTGGGCATCCACTTCCGTTCTTAGACCCTGTCCAAAGCAGTCACTGATATCGCGATAACACTAGGCCACAACAACGATCGATGACCCCGAGTTCGTTCGTATATGGAATCTACTCGACGTGATATCCGTGTTTTCTGACAATGGTTCGTGTTCGCTTCGCATACGTGTTGGAGACGCCCTAACACCATCTAGAGCAATGCGAACCCGGCCTCATATTTTGGTTGATCGAGGAATTGCTAGACAGTCAGACGATTGACGGTTGTCGCAAAGTGTTCGATTATCTTGAATCGCGAAGAGAACGTAACACGAAGGTACGCCACTCCCGAACCGCAACTGCAACATAGCCGCTGACGTGCCGAAAGAAACATTTTAAACAAAAAAATCTGATCATACTAAGAACTTGCAATGAATTGCTTCGGAGACTGTCACGAGCGGAGGATACCGTTTTTTGCGGCCGGGTATTTATCTTTCTCTTCCAAAGCTTCCCCTTAGGGGACAAGAGCGCAGTGAATCTTCGGGGCGAGTATCATACCGAGAACGTGACAACTTTTGATACCATCGCGAACGATGCGATCAGTGAAGCAGATGATATGGATGTGGATATGCCGGACGTGAAGGCAACAAACTCGGTAGCCGAGACGCAGAAGCAGCCCCTCGCTGAAGGTGATGCCAAGTCCGCCGAACAGGACGTCACTAAGATACCAAAAGTGACCGTTTCGCAATCTAGTGATCAGACTGGGGAGCGGTCACTCAGCATAGATACCCTGTACCCAATCTTCTGGGGGTTGCAAGCTTACTTTTCTTCCCCGACAAAGATTTTCGATGCTCAGCACTTCGCTACTTTCAAGAGCGGGCTTGAAGCCACTCTCAATGCCTTCCGGACGGTCAACACCGAACTGGAAACTTCCAACAGCAAAACGCAAGAGGAACTTCGGAAGTCGACCAAACGGAAACGTACAGCAGACGGACCTGAAATCGCAAGCAGCTTCAACCCGAAATACTTGACTAGTCGGGAACTTTTCGATCTTGAGGTATTTTCCATGAATAGTCTAGGTTTTTCAATGACTGACACTAGCCTTAGGTCAATGATACGGCTTTCAGACGACATGTTCTGGTCCAGGCCTTGATACTTCTGGATTTCATGCTCTCGCTTACGTCAAAATCAAAAGCTAAGCTTGCTGACTTGACTAACAAGTCTGTACTATATGGTTTTGTTCTAAACGATGAAGATGTAAGGTGCCCTAACATGGCGCTGTCCCGTCAGAGCTAACAGCATTAGGCACAATGGGCGGTAAAGATGAGAAAATCAATCGAAGGATACCTTCAGGAAGGTGCTGGCGGAAAGTTCTACTATCGGATGGTAGATACTGTCCTGTCACGGGACAAGAACTGGGTTCGCTGGAAGGCTGAAGGTTGCCCTCCGATTGAGAAGCCTGCGGTCTCTGTTGATGAGTATCTTGGGGCTCGTGATAAAGCAATCAAGACATATGCCAACAAGCGCCTTCGTGCTTCCCCTATGAACTCACTTAATCTTAAGTTCCTGTCAGAGAGCGAGTCAGCCTCTGGATTTGACAGGCTCAAAGAGCCGGAAAGGTGGGCATTTCCTAGGTGGTTAAGAATTTGTCTGACATGAGTCTAGGTTCAACGTTCCTACTTCAGAATCCCTGATGCGAGTGATAGAGGACGTCGAATTCGACATTGATACGGCTCAAACCAATGAGGATAAAGAAGCCGCAGTACAAGCAAAAGCTAGTAAAACCTGGCTGTTGTTGCGGCTTTCAGCCAAGAGCAAGCTCGCAGCCTTTGACAAGATTGAAGATGGAAAGAATCTAAAGACCCTTTTCGAAACCCCACAAACCGCTGAAAGCACGACTCAAGCCGCCGGGAGCACATCGCATGAGCCTCCGACAAAGACTTCTCAGGAGACTGAACCAATTAATAATGAGCCCTCACAGGATGAGAAAATGGACACCGAAACAGGAAGTTCTGCCGCTGTTGCTGAGGCGAACAAAGTCGAAGGGAGCGATGCAGCGACTATTGATGCGCCGGGGTCATGACAAGGCCCACCGTCCCAAAAATACAGCAATCCAGGAGAGTCATTGTTTCAATAGGCTCTGCTGTCGCTGTCTTGGCCGATCACTTGGCCGGTGCAGCAATATACGCAACTTGAACTGCAATTAAACGTAAGAATCGCGAAGGGATGATATGCTGAGTCGATGCCCTTCTCGTGTGGAGGTCTGACGAACGGCGGGCATTGGGCAAGGGGTGCGTAACCAAATGTTCCTGCAATCTTTGACAGTTTGATTGCAGCCTGGCCGCCGCCGTTTTGACAGACGCCAACAATCTCCTTGCTCAGTAGGCATCGGTATTGTCAGTGATAGCCAGCGGCATGCTGCGCAGCGTTCTTTTTCTGCACGAGGAGCGTTATCTCTAGCATGGGTATTGGTTGCGTATCTGTACAGGTTGCAGGAGATGATTTAGTTCCTTGCATATTCGGCGCTGCCCACGGGCGGCTAGCGATTGGAAACGAATGCAAGAATAGCCGGTTCACAGGACCACACTACAGGTCCTTGTAACCAAATTTTGGAGCTGTCAGAATTCTAATCCAACTTTCACCGCAAAGTCTTCATTCGTGACTTTTACCATCTGCCTGTCATTGGACGGAAACACGTGATTTATGGCAAGCAATGGACTCTTCCAGGCATGGGTACCAAAACGCAGGGTCATCAGAGGATCCCTTGATTCTTTCATTTTGTCTACCCAGGTCTCGGCAGGGAAATAAATGACTAGACGCCTTAGCAGTTTACAATCAAGGTCAACCACGTTAATCTACCTGCAAAGTCCTCCGTACCTGCATAATTTAGAAGCCCAGACCTCACCTTGTATGGTTGAAGAAACGGTATGCATAAGCTTCAATTTAACCGAAACAGCTCCGGCCTGGAAGGTGGCGAGTGGTCAGACAACCTGACAGCACGGCAGACCGCAAGTCAGGAGCACAACAGCTTGACGGAAACGTGGGGGAAGCATGGCATTCCAGGCGCTCGGAATCTTGGAAGACAGAGGAGCGGAAGTCCTGGATTATTGGAGGCGAGATTAAAGGGCGCCTGTCATGTTTCACGGCGACCCAGGTGCAATCCCTACTGGAGGATAACGGGAGCTGCTACTGCAGTCTCTTCACGACTCGCGCGACCTGTCGACGGAGTGACGGAGTGGCCTCAACGCCCAAAACTTAATGCGAGCGAAGACGAACTTTGAGACACTTCCAGGACATTGCGAGTATCAGCTGTCCGGCATGGATGGCGAAAAAGCTACCCACTTCATGTACAGAGTAGGCACGTAGACGACGACGATGGATTTACCTCGGCCAGACTAGATAGAGATGGAGATGGAGATGGAGCATGTCTTGACTGTTGCGTTTCACCATCAGGACTGGTGACCCGCACAGACCGAACCAGAGCTGAAGTCTCCGCGCGTGAGGGTTTCGGTATACTCGCAGAACAAAGCTGAAGACCAAAATGAAGGAGACTCACGCTCCATCATGGTACGGCGCGCAGCCTCGGAGGAGATTAAGCCGAGTCTATGAGTGGTCGCTTCAATGGTGTGGGTTTGCCTGCGATCTCTTCCCCGCACCGTTGCCACACGATGACACCTGTTGATAATCGATAGATAGCAAGGATCATCGATATGGCTCGCTAGCTCCTATTGCTGGGAGCTAAGGAGCTTTGACCGACCAGGTCTGCCGCCAGAGTGGACAGAGTCCTTCAGGGTCGTGATTGCTGAATGGCGCTGAAGCCCGCCGGCATGACTTCCAATTGGAAAATCCCCTATACAAGGTCTGACTCGTACTGGATCAGCTGGTTTTATTACCACGGCTTCCGTAATCGGCTGTGCGTTCTGAAACTATCTGTATCCCCACGCACTGGGCGGATATCAGTACGTACGCGTCCATTTCTTGGCTCGGGATCTTTCCAGCGTTAGTGAATCCATTATTTTTCTAGGATGCATCTGACGTTTCCGAGATTTCGCCTGGAACTTTTCCAGTCTGGGCAAAAACCCCAGCTTTCCAAATTCCCAGTTTGCACTGGTCAGAAATTCTCCGAAAGAGCCAAGGACAGCGCCTTCTCATGCATTCGAACTCCATCCGCGCTTCCATTGTCTTCTACGGGCTTACTCGGTACAACCCGCACCCGTTCCTGACACGGAGTCCTCATACTACACTGACCATTCCCCCGCCCCATTATTATTGAGCCCATCATTGGAATCGGACACCTCCAGGAAGGAGATGCTTATCTCGAGCGCTCCCAGCATATATTATGAGTAGTCTTTCGTGAGTATTCTTTCGCGAGCGGTCTGCAAAGCTTACGGACTCTCGTGTCGGGTGTTCGAGCGCCTTACCCTGCGGTTCTTTTCTCCTGCTTTAACCGAGCACACCTAACGGACGACGGAGAGGCTCAGACACTAGATTCGACGATCAGCAGCCTGCTATCTGGCTTACTACAACTTGGTAGACTCTACGGTATTCAAGTTGCTGTTATTACCCCATTTTAAGCCGCCAGATCGAAGAATGCTATTATCTTTTCACTATTATTATTATAAATATTTATATTATTATTGTCATCATTTTTATTGATATTTATTTGAATTTTCTTTTTCTTCTGGTGAATTCGACTCTTGCTCTTCTGCGGCCTCCAAGTCGAGTTTCATGCAGGTCCGTTGTGGAGTTGGGCCTCTAATGCGGGCTCCTCTGTCCAAAAACGCCGGTGGGCCCCTGCAGTGCCGTTGAACGCCTCCCGAACGGTCTCGGTCCAATGTCCGTTCTGGTCAGTCTCCCAGTTTCCCAGCGCCTTGCTCGGGACAAGAATCTACGATTGTACGAACCAAGGGCTGCCGCCGAGTCATCGACCCGTATCTACTCGCATCTAGCCGTCCTCTGCACCAATTGAACGTCTTCTCGTCGTATTCGCGTCCAAAGTCCTCTCTACAATAGTACTGCCGCACCCTGTGCTGACTCGACAAGAGTCCCGCGCTAAACTGGATTCGGCAAGGAGGTCACAGTCCGCCTCCGCCGGTTGGTGGAAAATGGTCACTTCTCATTCCGTCTTCCAGCCCTGGAGCTGTTCCACCGTCCACGCCGCTGGATCAGGTCAAGACCAAAGTTGGTCAACGATCCTTCAAGGATTCCAAGTTCATCCAGCTCTGGCTCCATCCTGTTCCTGAATCTGGTCTCATCAAACAGCCGGCTCGCAAGAGGTGTCTTTGGTGTCCAATTCCTGGTGTCATGAAGCGGCTAGCCTCACTCTCTTTCAGTGCCTAAGATGGCCCGAATTTGATCCTCGCTTGAGTCGCTCGCGCAAGTTCGCACCATCCTGCGAGGACGTCACTTTGGGCCGGATCATCTTGGCTGGCTGATGCCGTAGAAACCGGCGCGCTAACCGGGCTTCTGCGTTAGGGGCCTTCCTAGGCTCGCCCGGCGCCTTTTGAGTGCTGTCTCGATTTCGGACTCTGCGTTTGGTGGATGCCCGGCCAAAGCGCCACTTAGTCCCGGAAGGTCTTCCACATGGTGTGCCACGGTCTCCATCGGAGCAACTGACAATTGACATGACAGCTTTTGATCAGCCCAACCCCCGTGGTGCAGCATGAATCGGGTGCAGACCAGACACCACAGGCGTCCAAATTATCAGGAGAAGGGCTCTGGATAACCGAGCAAGGGTCCGTTTCTCCTCCTCTGACGACTTTTGATTTGTACACTGCCGGATAGTGGGGATGAGTCTAGGATTGCGACCCGCTAACTGCAGCTATGCAGTACGGGTCACGGATTCAGGAATCGTCCCGGTTTGGTGTCTTTGTTCCACGCCCAAGGACTGTCAGGCCCTCGAGGATTTGGCAGGCAGTAGTACGGATTACGGGGTAGTAGTATGCCTATCGATAAACCCTCGCGAACGGCGGCTGGCCACTGTCGTGAGACGTGCTACACCCTCTGCTCAGGTGGAGGTAACCGGAGAGGCGCGGGTAGTTTATTTTACGGTCACGCCAGCCATGCCTCGGTGCATAATCACTGTCTCAGACCGGCGGTGATAGCCCCGTTCGTGAAGGTCAAGCCAGGTCAAGCCTCGATCAACGTATCTATCGCGGTCCACGCACCACCTCTCCGTCTTTTCCACAGGGCTGCCACTCCCGGTCCAGAGCTTGCTAGGTTTGTCTGTTCGCCATCTTCGCTTCTATCAGAGGCATGGCCCTACTGCCGCCGTCTCGATCGTCTTAATACGACCCTTTATTTATTGGTGAACCTCCGCCGAGATTTTCATCTAAATCGTATTCTTCTGTTCGTTTTCCTAGAAGTTGTTCTGTCATTGGTTATTCGACCACGTTGCCTTGATCTCCAGGTAGCGCCAACCGCTTTCTATCCAAAACACCTTGCAACGAACCTTTATATCGCCGTTATTATTGTCAAGTTTTGCTCTGAGTAGTAGCTCCGCTGAATAGAGCACCACCGAAACCCCTTACTCTACAACAGAAAGATTGCCTACAATCCGAGCTAAATTCCCCATTTTACCCACCTTTCTCTTACTGCCCTTTGTCCCGATTAGCCTGGTGAGTTCTGCGCACACATTGTGATACTCTCGGAGAAATGCTCATACCCGTAGCTCGGCGTGCGATATCTTTTGTACCGGCGAAACTTGCTGCTGGAGTTGCCGGATTTCCTGGGGTTGCCTCCTGCATTAGGTCCTGGTCGTTATTCGTCTCCAGACAAGTCAGCCTGTGGTCAACCGGAGGTACCCGTCCTTGCCTTGCCACCCCTCAGTCACCTGGCACTCCCCTCTCCCTCAGTAGTGGGCTGGAGTGACAGATCCGGTGGATCAATACTCTCGGAAGGAGGCACAGTCTTAGACCTAAGCGCCCCCGGTATTCCTGGTCCTGATTTTCGAATCTCCGTACCTTGAATCCTTGATCTCTTTATTCCGACCCGCTTGGCTAAAGCACTGTTTGATCTCTTCGCTCCTCTTCTTTACTCCCTAGGAGCAAGGAGGCTAGAGTGTTCGGCCACACTAGGACCCAACTGTGGAATCGGCCTCATCTCTTTACCGCTGACTTGTGGTGATCAGCCACGACTAAGACTCCCCTTTTATTTGACTTTATAAGAAACGTCCAGGCGGTTAGGCTATTTCTTGTCCGTCAGCTACAAAGTCCAATGACAGCTTGAGGACTTCCTGATAACCACGATCGAGGGCATTCTATTTACTTCCCTATCGCTACCCCTGGGCCAACAACGGTTATAACGAGAATTCTGGATCTCCCAAAAACCTCCTGACGACTCTTCGAGACCCACCTGAAGCAGGGTCATCCGTGATCCTTTCTCCCATCATCAAGTTCTGCTCTCTTTAGAGCGTTGAATCCCAACATCACATTCTGACTGTATTTACGCTGGAAAGAGTCACTCAGATAACTTGCATGGACTAGGCGGGTAAGGGTATCACGACCATGTCAGTCAGTGGCCCTTGCGCCTGGGTGTCGACGATGCCATCACCAGCCGCTGCTCACCCATCTTCAATCACGAGTTCCTGGGCTTCAGTCTCCTGGAATAGCGAGCCAGCCTTGACGAAATCGAGAGCGGACTTATCAGCTCTATCCGGACTTGGGAAAACAGTAGGCGAGCCAGACAAAGCTCCCCCTACGGAAATGCAGCCGGCTGCATACAAGGCTGAGAATGCCTTTCCAACGCAGCCGGCTGCAGGATCTTCCAACTCAGTGCAGTACTCAGGGGTAGACGTACCCTCGAAGGGTTTGGAAAACCAAAATACAAACGCACACAGCGACTCATCGTCGACGGCGAACCCTGAGAAACAGAATGCCGATATTCAAGGTCCGGCAGAGTCTCAGGCAAATGATGAGTTGTCATCCAAAGTCAAGTCAGAGGAGGTCCATGAGGATGAAAAGGACCACGGCGAGGTCAACGCAGGGTCCTCTGATGATGACGGGTCAGTCGCCGACGAAAAGAAGTCATCGCAGGATGTTAAGCTCGACAAGAAGAAAATGAAGCGGTTCAGGTACGTGGTTTGAGACTATCCTGTGGGCAACTGCTGACCCGTTAAGGCTCACGCATAATCAAACGCGCTTTTTGATGAGCGAATTCACTCGACAGGCGCATCCGGATGCCGCGCATAGAGAAAGACTGTCAAGGGAGATCCCAGGGCTGACCCCACGTCAGGTCCAGGTCTGGTTTCAGAATAGGTATTATCGATATGTGTTAACAAAAGCGTCCTATTTCTGACTGACACGTTACTAGACGGGCAAAACTCAAGCGGCTCACCAGCAACGATCGGGAACGAATGTTGAAGTCACGAGCGCTCCCAGATGACTTTGATACGACTCAAGTCTTGCGTACCCCGTTTGGCAGCAAAGGTCCTTCGGAAGCATCGGTAGAGTCACTCCGCCTTGCTTTTTATACTCAAACTAAAGCATCCTAGGGTCTTCTTACCGAAGGATTACCGCGCCTGAACGACGACGATTACGTTATCTCTCCGTTGAGCTCAGCCTCGACAAGCGGTCCCGGCTACCCACCGACCTCGTCCGACAGGGGCTTCGAGAACTACCAGAACCGAGGAGCGGCAGCAACGGTTCCAGATCTGAGAAGCAGCCGAGCCAACTTTCCCTTTCCGCGATCGAGTAGTTTCTCTGAACCGTCTTTCAATACAAGTCTTCAATACCCCAGTCGATTCTCGAGGCCTGGGGATGCGATGGGCCACCCTGGGATTTCATACCGACGGCCAATGGATTATGTGATGAACCGGCCAGCAAACGGTATGATGGTTGGCTATGGTCAGCATCGTCCATTGGAGGGTTCTGTGTCGCCGACTGGTCAGCAAGAAGCACAACTGACATATGGAATGGATAACACTAGTAAGTCTCTAAATGGTTGAGATATCGGCAATGCTAATCCTTTCTCTACTAGACCAAATACACAATTACCAGCCTCCGCTTTCGATGCCTGCTCCAAAATCATACGGCGGAATGGAAATGAACTCGCACATGCATCACCCCGGGCGAAGCATGCCCACATTACAGCACCTACCGGTCTCGGAAACACCCGACTATCGCCCCTATCCCTACGAACACCACCCTTACAGCATGGGCACTGGTATCCCATTCACCCAGGCCAATGCCTCTAGCTTGAGCCTCCCGGCATCTTTCTCTTCCGAACAGGGGCACGTTGCCGTTAGCAGTCCCGCCGACGACAGGATGACGACGTCTCCGCAGGTCATGGATCCCCTGAGGGCCAAATACAGCCAGGGATACGATTATGCGAACTACTTATAGTCTGCGAAACACCATTTCCCTAAAGCAACACTCAACGCGACTTCTTGAGCGATTACATCCCTACCTAGCCTAGTAACGCGGACCATGGGCAAAGTTCGATTAATTGGTGAAAGTGTTTTGGACACATACTTGGTGCCGATTTGATAATAGTTTCTTTCCTTCTCTTGTGTTTTATTGAAAACTTTTTGTTTGCAGGCGGAAAATTCTTTGTCTTGCTGTACTTGGAGTAGGGACCATTGGCGTTGGTCAGCTTTCTGCTTGCTGCATTGTTTATGCGTGGCTGTTCAAAAGACATACTCACAATCAATTTTTACCTGAGGTATAATGTTAAATGTTATTTTTGCGTCTATTTTGTCCTAGTCTACACCTGTCTTCTACGCCTACTGTATATCATTCATACTCCATGTAGTGCTCCGTAGTACGGAGTAGCAGATAGGCAATTAGGGCTGTGGTGTACTTCAATAGCATAATCAAAGCACCACCAACGAAAAAGCGATTACCTATCACTTAACCTGTAATCTGTAACTGTCCAATGCGCAGAGAGCAATTACCAATCTTCAACTCGAACCAAGAAGGCGATGTCGGAGACAGCCAATCAGCGCCGGCAGATTTCCAAGCATATCAAGGGCTGACTTGACAGGCAGGAGCAGCTTAGAGCGTATAAATATTGCACTTTGGTCCTCTCTTTACCCTTGTTTTCCATCATCAGAGCCTATCTATCTTTTACTACCACTATCTCAGCTTCGTTACTCCGGTTTTGTTTGCTATCTGCCAGCGTTCGCAGGAACCTAACCCAGTTTGAACATCTGACGTCATCCATCACAAGCTTTGGTATACGCCATACAACGACACCAGCCTGGTCAATTCCTCAACCTCAACTCTACCATTCAGACAGCATTCAAAATGGTTCACCCCGCTTCAACCTGCTGCAAAACAAATCCCAGCGGCGGTTGCGTCTGCGCTGCACAGGCAAGATGCTCATGTGGAAAAGAGTCTGCTCTGCACTGCACCTGCAACAAGGCTTCTAGCGAGAACTCGATTCAGGGGGCGAGATGCTCGTGCCGTATGTTCTGCCTTGTCTCTTTTCAATCTAGCTTGGCTCAAATGTATTCTAATAAATGCGTGCAGGGGCTCGTCCGGCCGGTCAGTGTACTTGTGAGCGAGCAGCGAGTGAAAACAACCCTGTAGATGGGCAGACTTGTCCTTGCGGGAAGCGACCGGAAGGTAAGGCCCACTGTTGCTAATTCTATTGGCAAATGCTAACTTTTGTAGCTTCCTGTACTTGCGAGAAGGCTGAAGCTGTTGAATCTGCCCTTGAGACAGATTTTACGACGGCCAAGGCTTGATGCGTTTGAACTCAAGTTTATGAAGCTTAGGAGGGTTGACTGTCTTGATTTTCTTTTTAAGGGTGTATTATCTTAACTAGGAATGGCGTTGATTGGAGAACTGTAGATCGGATTATGACATGCATTATCAACAATAAATTTTAAAAATGCACAGCCCAAAGACCAAACTAGTACACAATATGCAGAGCGTAGCATCGCTGATTAATACATCCACTGGTCTCCAAAGCGGCGAATATATGCCTCTCGGAAATCTTGCAAGCTGGCACTAGCCTCTTCACTTACACAGCGATTCTCTAGCACCATGAAAGCCCGCTTCACACGGTACGCGGCCATGTCCCCATCGTCCGAGCCCTGGAATGGACGCGAGTAACTGGATGGCATCTCGAACCCTGTCGCAATGTCCGGCTCATTGAAGGAATCCTCGTAGTGAAAAGCGTTCGTCAGGGTCATGAACCGGCCAAGCCAGTACTCTTGGGGCATGGCGGTCTCGACCTGCGGCCGGCCAACCATTTGCGGTGTTAGTACGGGTCTTCTTTTAGGGTTTGACGCACGAGACGGAACCGGTGAGATGGGAGTTTGATGAGAACTCCTTGCCGGAAATAATGCCAGTACCATTTTCTCATGTTGCAACTTGCGCCTAGAACTTGTAGGACTCAGAACTGGTAGCTGAGAGACTGGCTCCTTAGAGCTTTTTGGAGTCATCTCGACGTTCGCATGCTGCGGCTGATACGCTGCCGGTTGAAGGCGTGCTCGTTGTGCTGTCGGTGCGTCATTCTCTTTTATATACTCGTAAGAGTGCCTTTGTAAATGCGGGTTCTGTAACTGGCTCGTCGGCTTCCTTGAACTATGGGTTCGGATCTGTTGGAGCGTGGGAATCTTTGTTTGTAGTGTCTCTTGCGCCCTCAGGTCCGCGAACCCCTGCGTCAGACGGAGGCGTTTGGGCGAAGTCATGGCGGGCCTCGTAGTCTCTATCGATGCGGCGTCGAAAAAAGACAGTCTGTTGTGGATCTTATAATAAAGGAGTAGGTGATGATTGTTGTCACTGCCTCGCTCCTTCTCAGTATGTGCCAGTGCGGTTGCCGATGCCGGTACTGTCACCTCTGAGGTGGTGTTGCTGTCATCATACTGCGCCAATGGCCTTCTTACTACTCTAAATGAACTGCTTAACTGACGAGAAACAGCAGTTGTCTGCGTTGATGGCCGTTGTAGCTTGCTTCGGGTAGTGACAGGTGTTTGCATTGCCCATCGTCTTCCTATAGGCGAGAGTACGCTCCGCCGCCCTTCTCTCTCGTATACTGAGTGCGAATACCGTGCATTCTTTGGCGGCCCAGTCGGAGTAGGAAGTCTAGAGGGGGGAAATGTAAACCTGCCGTTGAGGGTCGTGAACTGGGTACGTGGAAGCTGGAGTGAATGGGGACGAGAATTCAAGCGTCGGATTCGGAAGCCCTTTGTTACACCAGTTGGCTGTGAAATATTCACATCGTGCTCGATCTCGGACTGGGCCTCGGGCTCTCGTGTATGCTCGTGCTCGCGCTTGTGTTTGTGGTCCTCGTGGTCCGTGTTTTCAGGTTTGGTCAGACAACGGTGCTGCGGTGCTGAGGCGATGCGGGTTGAACGAGGCCGTCTTGACTCGTAGCTGGATATGTTTGAGTATTCTGTGACTGGCACCGAGGTTGGCCTGCTCTGCATAACTGAGTTTGTATCGGAGAGATTGCGTCTGGATCTGGGACAGATATTTCTCTTGAGTGTCTTCGGGAGGGCATGGAGGGTGTTTCTGAAAAAGGCCTTAGAGTCATGGCCCTTGAATTCAGCCATTATGAATACTTTCTCAAAGACTTAAACAAACGTAATCATAAAGAGGATACGGCACTTGTCAATTATGTTTGAGAGTAGATTGTAAATACAAAACGGGCAGTAAGCACGTGGCTGGGTAATCTCTGAGACTCATTCACTATCATTGTTCACCATCAAAAGACTTACAAATGGTATCCAGCACCAGGATAAGCCCATTGTCAGGGATTTCCAGTAGTGTCCACTTCATCCATTCACTTGTCCCGAGGAACCACAATTGACCCCTCGCTGACCTTCACAGCACTCCCCTTCAGCTCTAGACTCTCAATGCCCTTTTCGCCAGTCACCACCTCAAGCCCAATCTCACTGCGTCGACCCATCTCAACACCCTGGACAATGTCGTACACGAACCGCCCAACCCTGCCCTCTTTCAGCGAGAGGTAAGCCGTTAAGCCACTCGCAGCGCTGCCAGTCGCAGGATCCTCGAGATTCCCCAGAATCGTCCGTGTGCGGATAACTTTGCGACCCAGAAGCTCGTCCTTGATGCCCCTGACGTAAAAGTACGTCGTAACCATCCCCTCGTCCCATCCGGCATCCAGATAAGACGAACTTGCTTCTTGCCCACCGTTTGCAGTCGTCACAGCACCCAGAGCTTCAAGCGAGGGCAATTCAACGAGAAGCTGGCTCATACCTTTCACAACGGAGATCAAGGCAATCGATGACTGGGTCAAGTATGGCTTGACGGATGGGTAGAGTCGCAATATCTCATCAAGCGGGTACTGGTTCTCATGGATGTGCACGTTGTGCGCAACCCGCGCGGAAACTACACCCAACTCCGCGTTCTGGAGTGTGATTGGAAAATCTCCGGCCTTCATAGTCAGGCTTGTCACAGGTTTGCTTTTCTCTGGCGCGTGGTGCAGGAACCATGACGCCGCTCCGATCGTTGGATGACCAGCAAACGGTAGTTCTTCGCTCCCGGTGAAGATGTCGATTTTACGAGACTCGCTGAGCCCAGACTCAGAATGGACAAAGATTGTCTCGGAGAGGTTGAACTCGCGCGCAATGGTTTGCTTTTGGCGCTGGGTCAGTTGGGTAGATGTCGGTGCGGGGAGGAAGACCACGGCGAGGGGGTTGCCCTCATAAATCTTGGTCGTGAAGACGTCAAGTGTGACAAAGTCGACTCTGGCCATTGTTGTACAGATATGGTTTGAATGTTTGAGGGTCTTATGGGATGAAGTCCGATTTATATCAAGTCAGAAAACGGCGCGCCCTGTGACAGACTTGAGTCATCACTAACTCGCTGTTGGAGCTTAGATGATGACTCATATTCCAAAAGTAACTCGATGGCTATTCTGTCTACGAGTATACAACGTACGGAGTAGCAAATCCATGATGAGTTCCTCAGGCCTCCCAAGCTTCCATAAAAGGCAATGGGTTATAGGATTCTGTTTCTATGGCCAGCAAGTCTGGAGTTAGGACGATGGCCTATTTTATCGGCTGTTAAGTAGCTACAGATCACATATTTGGGACTTTTTAAAGATATAATAAGCAGCTGGCAACAAACTTGGCTAAAAAATGGTGAGATAAACTGTGGGCGCTATCAATATGTGATTGACACTATTACACGCTCATTGTTGACTGCTTGTATGGCGCGCCCTAAGACCGTGCCCTACATTCCCGATTGGGACAACGCGGACTCCTCCGATACTTATCTCCGTTCGGCCAAAAAGCTTCCGAACTTCGAGCTTCAAGCTGATCCAACATCTTCCACGCGCGTGACTCTAACTACCTCTCGAACCTAATGGTTCCTCGCACGAACTTTTGAAAATCGGCTTTGCACCCTTCTTCTTTGGTCCAAGAATGGGTTCCACCAAACCGCGCCCGTCCGGCAAGAATTCCATTAGCCATGCTCAGTCTCTCCCCGACAAAACATTCATTATCGACAATGGCGCGTACACAATGAAAGCAGGCTATGCGCCTGACTCTCAACCTCCGGATGATGAAGAAACCGCTCTCTCAGCGTGTGCCGCCATTCCAAATGCCATTGTCAAGACTCGTGCCAACCGAACTTACGTCGGTGCCCAAATAGGCACAAACGTCACTGACTGGAATGAAATGCTTTTCAGGCGCCCTGTGGAGAAGGGCTATACTGTAAACTGGGAAGCGCAGAAAGAAATCTGGGAGAACTCATTCTTCGATGAGAGGACCGTGCGGTCTAAGGAATTACACATTGCGGATCCAGAGAACGTGACTATTATTTTTGCGGAGGCCCCGAATGCTTTGCCGGCGCTACAGAAAAATGCGGATGAGATTATAATGGAAGAGTGGGGGTTCGGGGGCTATTTGAGATGTGTTGGTAAGCCTAAAGGTCTTATTCCTTATAATTGAGTGGGCATGGCTAAACCGTTCGCGCTGAATACAGGCCCGTCGCTGAATGCCTGGAACGAGATTCAGTCCTTATTCGAAGATTCGGTACTATCACAACCTCGAGCCGTTGCCTCCCCAGCCGATTGTCTACTGGTGGTTGACTCTGGGTACTCTCACACGGTCGTCACTCCGGTTTATAGAGGCAGACCACTTCAACGTGGAATTCGGCGACTCGACCTTGGCGGCAAGCACTTGACCAATTACCTCAAAGAGCTGGTATCTATGAGGCAGTATAATATGGTGGACGAGACATATATTATGAACGAAGTCAAAGAGTCGGTGTGTTTCGTGAGCAATGATTTTAACCGCGATTTGGAACGGACGTGGAAAGGGAACCGCAAACGTGGACAACCGGATCCCACGGATGGTGTTGTGGTTGATTATGTCCTGCCAGATCCGAATGGAGGCAAACGAGGTTTTATGCGGCCTCATGAACCCTTGTTGGGATCCAAGAAAAGAAAGGCTGTACTCGCCGGCGCTAGCGCCGAGCAGCTCAACGAGGACGTCCTAGTTCTGGGTAACGAACGTTTTACTGTTCCAGAAATCCTATTTACCCCAAGTGATATTGGTATGAAGTCGGCTGGTATACCGGATATCATCCTGCAGAGTCTCTCGGTGTTGCCTACAGGCTTGCACGCGGCCTTCCTAGCCAATGTTCTGGTCGTTGGAGGCAACTCCTTGCTTCCTGGTTTCATGGAAAGATTGTAAGATAACACTTGTCATTTTCGAGAATGCATGTCACTGACGTCGGCAGGGAAACGGAGTTGCGCCAGGTTGCTTCAGCAGAGTATGTCGTTAGGGTCCGACGGCCTAAGGAGTGAGTCCTCTGCTACTGACTCCTCATTGCGTTCTGTACTGATGCTACGGTAGCCCTATTCGCTTCGCCTGGCTTGGAGGATCTCGCCTTGCAACAAATAAAGAGGAGCTCAAGAAGGTGGCAATTACTCGCCAGGAATATCAAGAGCACGGATCGTCTTGGACGACCCGCAAGTTCTCTGGAGCTCTGTGAAGGGAATAGTCTTTGAATCCTCGCAGCAAAGTTCTTGAAGCGCTAGAACCTCAGCCGAACAGATATACTCGTTCTTAACTGAGCCGTACTGACATATTGACCGCCGTGTCTGTCTCCTGGAAGCCTTTCGCCGCTACACACCTACTTTCCGCGACGATCTCTTCCAGAGTACACCTTGCAGAGTGTAACAGCGGATGATCAGACAACACTCGAACAATGGCTAATAAGCGAACGGAGCCGTCTCCTAATGATGTGTGCGCCGACACATTTCCACAACGAGGCGGCCCTAAGGCGCCTCTAAGGATCGTGGCTTTTCAGACGCCTGTTCGCATAGCACGGTAGCAACTAGTATATCTCGCAGGAATAACCCGCAAAACAGCTAACGTCTTAGCTCGACCTTGTAAGCTTCTTGCACTGGTCGGCACCACTGATTATAGACGTTCGTTGCTACGGTATGCTCACAAAAGTTTGAACAGCCATGGCTACGTCAAGAGTGCATATTGGCCCTCGCTTTGAGCTCTGGCTTTCTTACCTTGACGTATGTTACTGGGGATCTTTACCAACGTGTATGCTATGCGCTTGCACCGGAGAAAGTCGACAGCAAATTGTCAGAACATTGCATAAGGGGCGTGGTGGCGGTGATAGAGAATCGTTGCATTCTTCGGCGTTCCTGTCACACATGAAGAGGCAAATGCAGGATAGTTGGCGTATAATGCAATGTCCACTCAATGCTACGGGAATGGAATGGTTGCTGGTATCTAATTTCAATTTTCTGCTTTCTGAGAAGACCCTCCTAACTTCTTCAAACACGAAAGTTCAGATTAGAATTCGTAGTGCCTCAGTAGTCATAAAATCCCTTTCCTGATTTCTTGCCCAACCAGCCCGCATTGACCATATTCTTCAACAACCCAGAAGGCCTGTACTTGCTGTCTCCGGTTTCCTGATGCAGGACATTCATGATGGCTAGGCACGTGTCCAACCCAATAAAGTCGGCCAACGTCAAGGGCCCCATGGGCACATTAGTCCCATTCTTCATAATGCTGTCGATGTCCTCACGCGTGCCAATACCAGTCTCAAGGCAGATGATCGCCTCATTGATGTACGGCATGAGGATGCGGTTTGCAAGAAAACCAGGCGAATCCGCGGACACAGATGCGATCTTGCCCATACGCTGGACAAACGCGATCGCAGTGTCAATGGTCTCCTTGGACGTCTGCAAACCAGCAATAATCTCCACGCCCTTCTGGACGGGGACTGGGTTCATGAAATGGGTCGAGATAACCCGCGACGGCGCCTGAAGGTTTGTAGGATCTGTGGTTGTGGCGGCCGCGATCTTGGTTATCGAGATGGACGATGTGTTTGTAGCGAGAATGGCATGCTTAGGCGCAATCTGGGCAAGCTTGGAGAATATGGATGTCTTCAAGTCTGGAATTTCGGGGACAGCTTCGATAACAAAATCTACCGAGGAGAGGTCGTCCAGGTTCAGACTCGATGTGATACGGCCACGTGCGGCATCTGCCGCCTCCTTTGTAATGCGGTCTTTGGACACATCCTTCTCAAGTAGCTTATCTACAGTGAGTTAGCAATGGGCGGATACAGAGGACGATCCTACGCACCGGCAAACTTCAGACCCTTATCTAATGATGCCTGAGAGTTATCGACAAGTGTCACAGGGACTTGGGCCTTCTGAGCAGCGACGAGAGCAATTCCGAGTCCCTAAATGTAGGGTTAGCAAGAGCAAGAGAAGTCATATCGTGACAACAAACCATCTGTCCAGCTCCTATTACTCCCAACGATTTGACCTCGGCAGCATGGACGGCGGGAGATGTGCTGAACGCTTGAGAGCGCATTGAAGCGCCTCTGCGGCAAAGTAAACGAAGTGCCGGCGACAACATTCTGAGACAACCACAAGATTGAGAGAATTATACCAAACGAACAATATCTGAAGGAAGAAAGAGAACCTCTCGAGTCCCCGATACACTCCGTACAATAGACATAGATGCCCATGTGATCTAACGTCATCGGCTATCCTCGGCTACGCGGCTTTTCAGTTTATCCGCATTCCGCATACCCGACACTCCGCAAGCAAACGCGGTGACGCGTGACTTAACGCGTGATGATTGGCTTACGCTAAGACGAGGTTTCATCACTCAGGGCGGTTGCGATAATAAATGATGAACGACTGAAGGAGGTATATGCACACTCACGGGCCGTGATGGAGGAAGCAGTGCCCACTCAGACTGTTGAAGTGATCGACCCCGAAGTCCGCGCTCATGTTTATAGCCTGGTCACTGCGGCAAGTTTATCCATCACGCGGTGAAGGTGTCTGACTGACGATAAATCCAGCTCGGAGGTTTCAATGGCGAGTATGCGGACAAGTACGTGCTCGGCGACGACGCCTTGTCCTGCTTACGGGATATCAAGCGATGGCTCAAGCTATATGATGAGAAATTCAATCGAATGGATGTTGCACGATGTCTAGGGGAAGCGAACCTGGTCAATGGTGACCTTATTCAGATTCTTTCACTATGGTGGAGAGAAGGGCAGCAGAGCAAATATATGACAAGAATTGCGCTTGCATGCGGTAAGGTTTTGTGCCTAATTCGACTCGCCGACATCTGGTGTATCTGACAGTTTGCAGTGGAGTTATTAGTACCGTTGACTTGGCCGCTAGAGATACATGGGGAGATGACAGTTAACCACCATCGCCACATACCTTACCTTCAACAAGCTCAGGTGGGCTACAAGCGCGGTATTTTAAATATGGCCAGCTGCGGTATTTTACGAGCGGTTATCCGCATCGGCCTTCCCAGCATGGCAATTCCACGATCAGAACGGACGGCTCGTGACGAAGGGATACTGAAGATCATGCTCTATCTGCTGCGGAATATTGCAATAATTACCGCAAATGCTCGTCTCGCAGCGGAGGGAGAAGAGGAAGAAACGTCGAGGTCGGCGACGATCAACGCGTTCCATGACCAGGACGTCTTCGCCCTGCTGCTTACCTTATGCTCGAATGTTAGCGACGATTTCAATATGTTGGATACTCCTCTTCTCGAGATACTGTTTCATATTGTAAGAGGTATCGATGTCGAAAAGCTTTTCATGAACAATGCTCAGCGATCTGCCAAACGTACCGACGAATTAAACGACCTGTTACGACAGGAGACTTCCATGCGAAGAGAATACGCAAAGAATGCGCCGACCAGGCACGGCCGTTTCGGGACGATGATTTGGGTTAAGCGTGATGATGCGAAAATGTCAACGGTATCCGGTCAGGACGTACTCAGGGATGGACAGACGACCCTATACAAGATGGACCAGAGCAAAAGGTGGAATAAGCCTAGGCGAGGCCGAAAAGCACAGGACATGTCGGTGAACAATGACTTCAACACACCGGTTCACATTAGCCCTTCTGCTACAACGAATCTGCGAATGTTCGTCGAGGAGTTCTTAGATTCCAGTTTCAACCCGCTCTTTGTGCATGTCCGCAAGGCGATTGAACGTGAATCAATCCGTGTCCTGGATATTAACAAACGCCACTTTCTCTATACAGTTTCCTGGTTTCTTGGTGCTGAGCGCGCGCGGCGTGCGCGCCAACGTGAGAAGTATGCCCAAAGCGAGAAGGAGCCTGGAAAAGAACTGGAACCAGATAGTTTCGGTTTGGTCGCCGGTGTGTTGAACCAGGAAACCTTTGTCTTCTTAAACAGGTCAATGCAAAACAGCCTCGATAATAAGGAATGGGATGATCTTAACGCCGCTATGCGATGTTTTACGCAGATCTTATTGACAGTACAAGAAATGTCGCAATCGCCACTCGAAGAGGATCAGGAGATTGCGGAAAACATCCAGAACCGCATTTTCTACGAGGAAACAACCCATGACCGGATAGTAGCCATTCTTCGTGGATACACAGACCAGGGGTTTGGTTATCTTGATGCCTGCACCGAATTGTCTCATGTGTTTTTGCGGATGCTGGAACGATATTCCAAGACAAATGTCGATATGCAAGTCCGATCCCGTCGGCGAGCTAGAAAGAGGAAGCGAGAAGAACAGCCGGTCAATAAGGGCAGCGACGAGGAACAGGGATCGGAAGACGAAGACTACGCCGAAGCTGAGAAGATGTCAAAGGAACGAAAATTCGACTTTACACGTTTTGCCGCAAAGTTTTCCAACCAAAAATGTGTCGATACATTTGTGGCGTTTACCAAATTCTACAAAGAGTTGAACAACGAACAGCTAAAGCGCGCCCACCGCTACTTCTACCGGATAGCCTTCAAGCAAGAGATGACAGTGTTGTTGTTCCGAGTTGACATTCTCAACCTCTTCTACCGCATGATTAAAGGACCTGGTGGAATGGATTCCAGCAAACCAATATACAAGGAATGGGAGGAACTGGTTCGACAGCTTATTCGAAGGCTGTTAAAGAAGCTGGAGCAGCGACCTGCCTTGATTACGGAGTTGCTATTCAGCAAAATCAACTCCACCGCATTCTATCTTGAATACGGGTTTGAGAAGCAAACAGTAACCACGAGTAAAAGGGCCCCGGCTGAACTTGAGGTCGACCCCAAGGCAGCTTCGACTCCGGAGGAGAAGCTCAGCATTGTCGTAGCTGCGTTGGTCAAGGACGAACAAAGTGCACTAGTCAAATGGATTAGTGAAGTTCTGGGGTCGGCGGCAGACGAGAGAGAAGCCTGGGAGCTAAAATCTCACGATGTTGACCTCGCGGGACCTAGAGATACCCAAAACCCTATAATCTGTAGGTGCTCCTAATATTATGGACGCTATGTTTACTAACACGGCACAGCCGTAAAATCGCAGGATGACTCGTTCAAAAGGGCCATGTTTCAAAATGCGAAACTTCGACTTCTCATGACTCTGCTGAAATTCGACCGCCTGGGACAAGAAAATGTGGAAGGTATATCCTGGATTATCCCGTCTGAACTCAGATCAGATGAACTGCGGGAATCTAAAGCGGTGGTTGATAAAGCGCTGTTGATTGGCAACACCGACGAACGTGATCCTAATGATTTACTGCGCAAGAAGTATAGCCATGAGTCGCGGGACGGCTTTAGTGGCCAAAATCTAGACGTGAATTTTGGGTCTGACTCGGAGGGCGAAGATGTCATCCCTGATGGGCCACTCTTCCCCGCAAATCCTCGCTCCAAAGCTCATGCGCTCAACGAGTTAAAGCAGAAGAGGAAGAAGCGAAAAGACAAGGGAGAAGAAGAGCCAGTAGATGAGGAGACATTGGAGGAACGTCGACAGGCACGGCTAGAGAATACGAGATGGCGCCTGGCCAAGATCAAGAGCGATCTATACGTGCATGCAAGTGACGAGGAAAGCGATGCCGAGGCAGATCAAGAGTTCTTCCGTCTTGAAGAAGAAAGGCGCAAAGAGCAATCAGAGCGGATCAAAAAGGCATTGCTGCTTGGGAGGACCGAAGATGCAGGAAACAAAGCAAGGCAGAGAAAGCGAGGAAAGCGCTCAAATGAGCCTAACACTGCTGGCAAAGAGGAAACTAGCGGAAAGCGACGGAGACACAGTGGCGGAACCAATGTAGAACTGGAAGAAGATGACATTCTTATGGATGATATGGAGATGCCATCGCGAGCCTCTTCTGGTGAGTCCTCGTCTGATGATACCGATGGCATCGACAAAGCCACGGCTGCAGCTGAAGAAGAGCTTTACTTCGACGATGACCTAGCATTTGGCGGCGACCGAGACAAGGATGAGACAAGTGTCGACAGAGACGGTGCAGGTGCGTCCAGCCCTAGAAAGCACAATTATGGCAGCGAGAACGCTGAAGACATCCCTTTGGCGGCGCCTGGCCGTAGACGCATGCGGGCTGGATTTGTGGTAGAAAGCGATTCGGAATGAGGTATACAATATTAATGAGAAATGAGGAGTTTGGGACTGGGTCTGGACTGAACGTGTGGCAGTATTTGTGCTGTCGATAAGTGGTTCCAGGTGCAGGGCTTGATTTGATGCGGGATTATATGCGGAAGCAGTCATAGACCAGATTAGTTATCAAGAAAATCTCTGATATTAGAAGCATGAGTAGTGGCAGTATACCACTCTTGTCACATACTGGGTATATGCGAAAATCCTAAGTCAAAAAGTACCTCAGGTATATGCAGTATACTTGAGATGACAGGTGACCCCGCCCAACCCTAACCGCAGCCCCGCATCTAGCTTTCTAAAATTTCTCAGCAGCTTCCTCAATCACCAATACATTGCCCCTTTACATCCACATCGGGAAGACAACCCTGCGTTAAAAATGTCGCAGACACTCCAAGTCGTTCTCAAAACAACTTTCGCCCTAATCGAGCAGTTCCAAGTCTCTCTATCCACGACCCAACCCAACCCCGGACCCGCGACGAGCAAAAAAGAGAACCAGAACTTAGATCCGCTGCCCCTCCTCTCAGCATCATCAACGGCGCTCAAATCTCATGTCACGAAACTCTCACTACTGGCGATAAACTTCCCGTTCACGCCCTCTGCGGTAGCGAAGACGCTTTCGACCCTTAACGAGTCCGTTCTCCCGTCTCTGGTTACAGCCGCACTCCTTGTAACGCCAGAGTCTCATACGAGAGCATTTCAGAGCGAAATCCGCGTTCTAACAGGTACAGCATTGAAGGAGCTGTCTTTGTTGGTTAAAGAAGTGCAGCTCATTGCGGAGGAAAAGGCTGATAAGAAAAGCCTGGAACAGGCGGAAAAGGACGCAGTCACAGCCGTGGCGGGACGGATTTGGGATGCTTGCGATGTACTTGTCGATGTTGCCGCGAAGGGGGTTGTCGGCTTCGTGGTCAGAAGGGCACAGGAGTATAGGGACTTGGTTCGGGATGCGGTGGAGGAGATTGAGGAGTGGGATCCGGATGAGGAGGGTGATGAGTTTTTCGATGATCTCCTAGATGATGGTGATAAATATGAATCTGGGTCTGGTGACGAGGAGGACGAGGGAAGTGAAGACGGAGAAAGCAGTGCTGCGCTCCATGCACGGAAAAAGAGTGCGCTTCGGATCTTGAAGCCTATTGCCCAAATATACCCCGCTCTAATTGCGAGCCGTCTGGAGAAAGTGCCCGTTCCATTAGCACCCTCGAATATTGGAATTCTAGAATCCGTGTTGAAGAATTTACAGCAAATTCCAGATCATATCGACGAGGTGGCTGGGGCGTTATATGAGGCAGATCATGACAAATTTAGGCGACGACTTCGGAAAACCAAAGAAAGTGCCTTCAATGCTATTGAGTTGGTCGTTCTGCCTTGGGATCTGAAGCAGACTGCCAATGAACAGGAAAATCAGGGGGACAAGTTTACCGCATGGTCAAAAACGTGGACTAAAGTTGTCGAGGAAGTCAGCAAGTCTATCGACGTATAATACGTGGTCTAGAGCTGATAGGATTAATATGTGAATTGGGTATGGGGTGGATGTCCCTGAAAATGACGACTAAAGCACGAACCTAGAAACGTATGAATATATACACTTGCAAACCACAAGCTACAACTGCGATAGAGAACAAGCTGCTAGTCTCCTTCGCCGCCCGATTCATATTCTTGCAGTTCTTCCGCAGGCATACGGTCTTTCAGCCACTCTAGGATAGCGTCGGTTCCTTTGGCCACTATCTGCCACCGGGGAACACGAAAGCTATTACCAGCAACCTCGAACCGCCGTAGAGCCGAACCGCCACCCCAATTGGCACTGTTTCCAGCTGCCCGCAGCAAGCCGATTCGTGGTGGAAGGGAACTAATGCTATTGTTTCCCACATCGAGCACCTGTAGCCCCTGAACAGCTTCAAATTCCAAGCTATCCAGCTGGTTCTCTGCGACAAGGAATGTTGTCAATTTGGAATATGCCCGTCGAATATAGGGGAGGGACCCAGAGAGGCTATTCGACGAAACATCAAGAAAGGTTAGTGAGGGAGCTTTTAGACCGGTCATGAGTGGTTCAAGGGTGGTAAGGCCCGTAGCACTCAGATTCAGCGTCTGAAGACTAGCAAGCATCACTGGGGTAGCGGTAAGCGAAGAGATATCTAGTGGGTTATGTGATAAGTCGAGATCCGTCAAATTGGCCGCAAGCACGCTGAGTGCTGGTACAGGAAAAGAGCGCAGGCTATTGTGTTGCAAGTATAAATATCTGACATCGCTCGGGTTAATAGCTTCCAGTTGTTCCACATCGAACTCTTGCATATCAGTATAGGACCTGTCGAGTACGCCTCCAGGCTTTAGCAGCCAGCCTGAGTTCTGAGCCGGTGTCTCTGGAGCAAGAGTGAACTGCGTGGCGACAGACCCTTCCTCATCATCTGTCTCTTGCGGTTCCGGTTCGCATCGGCTTCTCAAATCACGCTTGATATCCTCCACGGTCATGTTAAGGAATTTGCGCTCGCGAAGAGGGTTGTTTGCTATGCGGAAAGTAAAGAGATTGTCCATCAACCCGATTTTTTCGTCTAGTCTGGAAATATTGTTACCAGTCAGATCGACGTTTCGGACATTTTTAAGTTCGGTAAAGCCCAGTGGAAATTCAGATATACTGTTGTCCTCGGCTGAAAGTGTGAGAAGCGCTTGCCAAGATGAGACGTCAGGCAGATTCTTGATACGGTTCATACTGATTGCTAGAGTCTTTAAAGCAGGCAACGTCAATTTCTCTCCGAGACTCGTGAGCGCATTGCCGACCACGTCCAGCTCTTGCAAAAAGTCCAGCTTGTCCACAGTGGCTGGAATCAAAGCGCCCTGTAGCTTGTTTTTAGGGGCGATGATCTCCCTCAGAGGAAGCGTGCATAGGATCTCGAACGGCAGTTCCCTTAGCTGATTTTGGCCAACATTCAAGACTCGAAGGCGCTTGAGGCCTGCAACTGTCTCAGGAAGGGCGGTAATGGTATTCTCGTGAATATCAAGAATTTCCAATTTGCCAAGCTGACCAATCTTCTGTGTGAAAGGCCCTTGCAGTTGGTTTTTAGCCAGCTTCAGGTCCCGGAGGCTCGCCATCTCGAAAACCACATCGATATCCTCCATAGTCAATTTGTTGTTCGAGAGGTTGAGTGTGTGAAGCCGTTGCAGCCGCCTAAACCCTATCGGAAGGCGTTCTAGCAGGTTTCCGTGGACATCCAGAACCTCTAGACCGCCAAACTGATTTCCTCTCTCCTCCGAGTCCTGGTCCAGTTGCTCCGAGTCGACATCTGGAAAGGCCGCGTCAGGGAGTTCGGTGAAATCATTGTCTGCAGCGATAAACTTGACCAGATCTACGCTCTCGTACCAATCTGTAGTGGCATTAGGATCAAAATCATACATTGTCAAGACCTCGTCAGGGAAGGTAGTCAAGGACATGGCCGCAATATTGAGGTGACCCGTGGTCCTGCCTGCATCTAACTTCTTCCGGAGCACTTTATTCTGGTCCTTGGGCCGTTGGTTGAATGGATCTTTGATATCAGCCTCAGTCCACGCATCAAGAGGCGACGGCTGGTGTGCTGCTGCTTTTCGTGCAGCTTTGGCTTTTGCAATACTCTCCCTTAGGGCACTAGACGATTTCGATGCTTTTTTCGTCTCCGGCGATGTAGATTCCGCCGGCTCAGGTGCTGCAGGTGACTTTGAAGCTGTCGAATTGAGCCTCGAGTTTGACGCCTTCTGCTGAACCCTTCTGGTTTTTTTCACCTCAAGAGCTGGCGGTGCAGCGCCGCTGTCTGCCGGGACTCTATTTATAGCCAGGCGCGACTCCGGGGCTTTGGGATACGAACCAGCCGGACGAAGGGTCTTTAG
Source organism: Aspergillus foveolatus (assembly GCF_047715535.1). Lineage (NCBI taxonomy): Eukaryota > Fungi > Ascomycota > Eurotiomycetes > Eurotiales > Aspergillaceae > Aspergillus > Aspergillus foveolatus. The sequence continues at coordinate 99,363 of NW_027396116.1, read as the reverse complement.
AGGCGCTGGTTTCGTTAACTTTGGTGTGCTGTCCGCACTGTCCACCGAAGCATGTTCATTAGCGGGCCCGGCTTTATGCACTGAAGTGCGGGGCCGTGACGGTAGTCGTATGCTGGACGGGGGGCCAGATAGGAAATCATTACCACTCAGTTGACGAGAGGTGGATGATCGAGAGGGAGACCTTGAGTAGCTGGTCATAGAAGATGGTGGGCGAGATGGTGATCGAATCGGACTGGTCGCATTGAAGAAAGACGATGGCCTCCGAGATGATGCTGGAGACGGCGGGATCTGAGACAGTGTTTCAATTGTTCTCTCTGACAGCGAAGGCCGTATACGGCCCCGAGGTTCCGCATCCTGTAATGCCGTATCTTCAGAGCGGGTGTCCACTGTGTCCGGCACTTTCTCGTTCTCCGATCCTATCCCGTCACTCCTGGCCTGCGATACAAGTCGTTTTTGTTGGTTGCCATTCTGGGCATTCATCGGCTGTAATGTTCGTGGAAGCGGCTTCTTGAATTCCGGTTCTTCTGATGGTCGTCTAAGCCTGGTGGCCTTTAGCCCGGGATCGATGCGTAATTTCTCGCGCGACGGGGATGGTCTGAGTGAAGCGGAGCTCGTGGTTGAAGTAGGCAACGGGATCCTAGAAACTAGACGAGGAATTCCGCTTGGACGTGTTGGCGTTTTGGTTTGATCCATTGTGTCAATCTGGAAGGGGCACTTTGTCGCGGATATTTCAGGGCAGTCCCATGGTGCTCTGGGGGACTAGCGATAGGAGACAGTCGGACACAAAATTCTTAGAATAATTAGGATACAATAGAGAATAGCTAAAAAGGAATCGAAGAAGAAAATCCACTGCGCGCAGACTTCCTAGCGCTCCAGGGGCGCCTTTCACCAATAATGAGAAGAAGGGACTATCAACCAAAAATAGTTAGCATGCGTGATCGGGCGATCTTCAAGCTGTCGGGGTGTTTATCGCTGACTAAAATGACCAGGGTTAGAGAAGAGGGCTATTTTACATGGAATACAGGATGGTCGGATACCCATGGCGGTCTGAGAACCCGTTATTTAGGTTAACTAGTTGGTTACCTATCACAACAGTAGAACAAATAAGCACGCATTGTCAAAACAGTCAAGAATATGCACAAGTTCATTTGAAAAGCTGTTATGGTTGTAGTTCAAGAGATACCTGTGCCATGGCCTTTTGCCATTGTCCTCGAAACCGCATGTCAATAAAGACTGGCATACATAGACGGTGATGACCTGCAACAATCCTTCTCAGGTAGCGACTTCACTGAACATTTAAGATTCGATTTGGAACCCAGGTGCGGCATAACACCTAACTCTCATACTTCATATACAGTAGCTGCTCCGTCGCAGCTTCTGTTTGGGGGTCAAGATCTAAATGTGATCTGTGCTCCAGCTCTCGAGTCGTTGCCTGAGTTACAGGGCTGCCGAGCTCTTGTTTTAGCAATGTTTACCTCAGCTCTCACCTGCGGTCCTGACTCCTGGCTCCGCATCCGGCCTTATCTGGATTTGGGTGGCATTGGCGCGCGGCTGGCCAACCTGATGAATATGATTGGTGCGCGCTCCCAGCCTCCCACCTGCGCGCCCAATGCAAAACTCCCACTCCTCCAGCCTTCTCCATCTAAGGCATCAACTACCATCTCCCTACCCTCCGTCACCATCTTCCTTGCTTCTCACATCATTCTATTCTGTCTCACTTGTTCCTCATTCTTCCGTCCCCCTTGCACACTTTATCTATTCGACTGTTTTCGGCTTTACCCGCAATCGTTGCCAATTGGGGTTTACCTTAAGCGGAAACCTCAAGTATCGTACACCGTAACCCCAAAGTGTCCATACCGCCCTGCTTAATCGATAAGCGGCTGCGTTCAAGGTCTGGTCGCAAGTGATTAGAGGAACCACTGTCACCACGCGACGTAAGGGTTCAAGGCAATCGGTCTCGTCAACGCTAGTGCCCGAATCCAAGCATATTCTTTGGACCGCATTCGACTCTATCTCTTGTCTACAGGACTCTGAGTCCGAGGTGGTACGTACGTCAAGACAGCCTCATAGCAGCTGTACCGTCGACGCATTGACTAATGATTGCGATTCAGTTGCAGGTTATTCAGACACGGACAATCCATTCTGCAGTATAGAACATCACTTCCATGTCGCAAAACTCCGAAAGTTGCGGGAGTCTTGCCCCGCCTGTGGAAATCTCGCGCCCGGTGACCCCAGTTCAACGTGCAACCCTTTCTGCATCTCCCGACTTGAGTGTACCAGGTGACAGCCGGTCTCCGCACACAGATAATCTGAAATTTATTTCCCCGCCATCCTTGCCTTCGTCAGACATGACACCTCCTCCCTCAACTCAGATTCCTGGAGCCCCGCTTCGACACTCACGATCTCGATCCAGCTCGTACCTGGCACCGTCGCCAGACATCCAAGAGACACTGTGTGCGGCCTACGGAGCGTCCGAGAATCTCCCAACAAACGACGAAATTGAGACCGCCGACGAAGGGAAGCTCCGCACTATTGCCAAGGAGCTTCTTGTAGTAGCACGGGAGGCTCGCGTATCCGCACTCCACTTCAAGTTGCAATATGGGCTCTTATCGTTTAGGAGCAACGTGGCTATCAAGCGCGCCGAGGTCGAGCATAAGCTTGCAAGGAGAGAGGCCGAAATCCTGCAAAGTGCCGAATACCGTAGTCGCCATTCACTTCCAGACACAGAACCAACGCCTTCGCCTTCCAATGTCGAGCTGGAACTTGCCGTTAAGCGTAATCAAGAACTTGAGAGAACCAACGCTACCCTTGATAGACGCCTGCGACGAGCCAAGAAGCTCATTGAGCAAGAACAAGACCGAGCAGACCGGCTAACTGAAGAGAACAAGCTACTCAAGCAGCGAATCCGAGAGAACCGGGAACATTTCTCACGAATGATTGAGCACGGTCCTATGTCGCCAGCCGCTCCTCCGCAAGGAGTTTTGGATAGCAGTGACAATAACCATCCATTTGCTGCCCTTCTTGCCGCGGACCGTGTCCTGAACAGAGAATCCAGTAACTTTACGCCAAACCGACATAAGTCCCATAGGCAACATTCGAATGGACACGTGCGAGGTAGTCATTCTCTGTCTTCACTCCCCATTACACCATCAGAAGGAGGACGCAAAGGTCGTCATTTTGTCACTCCTGGGGAAGAGTCCAGCGAAGAGAATCGTGATAGGGATAGCACAATCTCCGCTTCCGATGTCGAGGAGGCCGAAACGGAGGAGGATATACCTTCGTCTCATGCTTCATCTCTTGCGACTAGCATGCTTCGTCGCAATCACCCGGTTATGCAGCAGGATATGCGTGGTGCAGTCAAATCAGCACCAAAATCTAGCACACTCCTGCAGACGAAGTTGTTCGGTCAAGTTAGAAAACCTGGCGTTGAGCGGCCCACGAACAACCTCAAACGCGAAGCGAGTTTTGACGGTGCGAGCTCAAAGAAACCGAGAGCGGAGGACCATGTGGGTCTCGGTATTCACTAGACGCAGACATGATCGATGCAAATTCTTGACATCTATGAACGCGCATGACGACTCTGCTTTCGAACTTCACCATCTCAAGTGTTCCTTTTATTGTTTTGGCATGCCGTCCACGTTTCAAAAATAGTGGCGCGATCATGATATTCTCCCATTGATCCAAACGTTCCTTTTTTCTTTTTTTCAATTCACTTATATAACGAATGATGACATGTGTTGATGTATGGGCAAACTGGTGTTTATCCGGGTATTTTTGACTATCGTTTTCAGGGTCGTTCTGATTTCCTGAGGCTTCTTGACGCAAATTTTTTTGCAGCGTACTTTTAGTTTAGCTAAAGAAACGAACAAATAAATGAATTACGGGGTATATCCTAGAATCAAAGTACATAAGATAAGTTTCATGACTTCGATAAACGATTCAAAAAGTATTCCGATGGCACTAAACATGCTGAGTCATGTGACAAGAGAATAGCCTGGAGATGAAGCAGCTGAGTCTTCAGCTGCAACTACACCGTAGACATACTAAAGTCAGGAACACTAGTACCATAAATTCAAAGGCAACATAGGTTGCTGAAAATGAATCTTTGCCCTTTCTTACATTGCATATTATGTTGACTCGAAGTTGATCTTGGAGTTCCGGATCGGGCTAGGCCAAGGAGGGTAGGGCTCGCTAAGCGAGGCGGTGAGCGACTCCGCGCGGTTGGCCACAACCAGAAAAGTTCCACTAATATTGAGTCGGAGGAGTTTTGAGATACGACCAGCATCCCACGACGACCACGACAAGCCGGTTGATCCCCGTCCGACACAATGGTGCGTACTTTAGAGCCTATTCTCGTTGCTTGAATTTAGACAGGAGATGAAATTCCGCTCCAAGTCCAGCGGAGGAAACGTGCTAACGAGGTTTCTGTCGGTGTATAGGCGATCAAACACAACAACCAGATTCAGAAGCACCGTGAGTGGCACCCGACGATCAAGATCAAGAGGCTTGTTTTCTTTCGAACGATTGCGACTAGGAATTCGACAGGCGATTGGCTATTCAGGAATTGGAATCACTGATGGGGTTTTGTTGTAGACTTCCACAAGGACTGGCAGCGTCGTGTCCGCGTGCACTTCGAGCAGGTACGCTTTTTCGAACCTATCGCGGGACGAATTTGTGTCGGATAAACAACATGGAATTATGAAGTTTTGACGAGATGAATTGTTCTGGACGATTTTCTTTGAGCGTGATGGACTGACAGGGTTTTCTTGGGATATAGGCCGGTCGCAAGCACAGCCGTCGTGAGGCCCGTCTCGCGAAGGCCGCCGCTGTTGCCCCTCGCCCCGTCGACAAGCTGCGTCCCATTGTGCGGTGCCCTACCGTCAAGTACAACCGCCGTGTCCGTGCCGGTCGTGGTTTCACCCTTGCCGAGCTGAAGGTAAACACATGACTTTACTATGTGCCCGATTGAAAGCTCATGATTCGTACAGGAGGCCGGTATCCCCAAGAAGCTCGCTCGCACAATTGGTATCGCCGTTGACCACCGCCGCACCAACTACTCCAAGGAGTCCCTTGTTGCCAATGTCGCCCGCCTCAAGGACTACAAGGCTCGCCTGATCCTCTTCCCCCGCAAGAGCGGTCAGTTCAAGAAGACCGACTCTACCGCCGAGGAGGTCAACGCCGCTAAGGCTGCCTTCGCCGCTGAGGGCCAGACCCAGGGCTACGTCACCAACGTTGGTGCCATCCTGCCCATCAAGAACACGACCGCCGAGGAGGCCGTCACTGAGGTCAAGCGCGACGACCTGCCCAAGGGTGAGGAGGCTGCATACCGCCGGCTGCGGGAAGCCCGCAGTGAGGCCCGCTACCAGGGTATCCGGGAGAAGCGTGCCAAGGCCAAGGCTGAGGAGGAGTCTGCCGCTAAGAAATAAGCTCCGTGTACCTAACCTATTATGTGCTCAAAAATTCTCAGCTAATGATGAATCTGGTCGTCGATTTTCATATTGGGGATTATTCTACAACCTAAGTGTACCGTGGCATGGCGTACCGTGGCTTGGAATTGGCTGATGTCCCAAATTTTCTCTACTACCTCTTTTTACCTATCTCCTCTACCTCATTTGTCCTTTTCCAGTGTTAAAAAGGTGCTTCCGAACTACCACAATGAATTCGAATGTCTGAATCCATTTCCCTTATCCATTTTGGGCTCATACGCCGCTACCAACGCAGCTATGGAGCTCGTAGAATGCGGCATGTAACTTCCAGGCTTTTGTTTCAGTAATCTGAGAATTGGGTGATTCTAGTCATACAAAAAAAGAAAAACAGACGCATGGATTACACTCAAAAATTCAGTCGCCTAAAGCCGATGACCACCACTCTGCCCAAACAAAACGTCTAGTACACACTTCGTAGCTTTGATGACAGCCACAGCCTCAGAACCGCCCGCAGTTCCCAGCTGTTGCTTCTTGCTTTCATTCAAAACCGCTTCGAAAAGCTTCTTTGACTCTTGCTCCACCTTTCTATCTGAGCTGCTGTCGTATCCAGTTATCGAAACGCATATGGTGGGCGTTAGCTCCGGCTCCCCAGTCCAATTGTCGATGTTGAGTTCGCACGACAAGAGGGCTTCAAGGGTTCTCTGCTTTGACTTAAACAAAATGGATGTACGTTCGAGGTGTGGCAATATACGCCGTATATCAATGTCTGAATTGACCTTTACAGAAGGTGGCTTGTTTCGGCCTGGAATCAGAGCCGAATGCTGATCCCAGATCTGAGCCCAGATTTGAGCCCGCGACACTAGAGCTTCCCAGTAGCGGTTGATGGCCCAGCACAGTCCGGAAACATCCAATCGTCTGAGCGGGTCCTGTAGCCGCCCGTTAATCCATTGTTGCAGATAATTAAGTGTCGTCCCATCCACAGATGCTGCAAGAGATACTACGGACTGCGTTTCCGGGTTGGTCTCGTAGGAAACGTCAATCTTGTAGACGTTAGGTGGGAAGGGTCGCGGTGCGGAAAGCGTGATCTGATGCCTTTCGAACAAAATGCCTAGTTCTGACTTTGTGACGGCGTTTAAAGATGCGGTTATTTTCAAAGGAGCAAGAGCAGTCAGGTACTGGTCTGTCTGCGTACTCTGGCTAAGGGAAAAATGGTTCAATTCAGGAAATTCTTGTCGCGGTTTCGGTGGGCGCTTTGTGGAAAAGGGGAGGAGTGTTGATATGAGAGACGAAATTGTGTTATCATTTATACGGGAATTGGTTGATGTGGCGTGAGACGGATCGGTAGAGATTAATAGAGGACTTCCAAGTCAATTTTCTCGCTAACACCATGGTCATGATAAAACTTACCATAAATCGTTTAGATAGGGTTCAATATCCCCCTCTTTTTTATTAAGTTTGTCGCATAATCCCTCGAGCTTGGCAAGGTCTTGTTTGAGGGACTCTAATTGAGCCGAAAGTTCTCTCTTAAGCTTTCTCTTCTTGACAATAGACTCAGGAAAAGGCTCAAGGTTTGTGGTGATAGTCAGATCCTCTGGCTCATGGCTGTAGTTTACCGTCCTGAGCTTCGAAGGGCTGCTGCCCAGATTCTCCGACGCACGTCGTTTCCCCCACTTTGCATGCTGCATACCGGGGCTGTCGCTCAATAACCCTCTTGGACGTCCGGGGGGTGGCTCCAAGCCTAACTGAGTCGGTGTTGGGGGTAAATCGGGTTCGTCCAAGCCGTTATGCAGGACAGTGTCTTCATTCAGGTCCATGCCAGTTGCGCTGCCTAGCTCAACCGCCAGCTGATCTTCCGGAGTGTTAATCAAGCTCTCTTCCATTCTTGTTTCTCGCGAAGTCGAGGGGGACTGGAATAAAAAATCTGAGGCGCTGATTCTTTTGCTAACGCGCCTTGGAGGTGCGGCGAACGCACCCAGTCCACTTGTTCGTTGGCTAGCCAAGGCAAAAGGTGACTGTGACTGACGGCCCCTGTTGAGGGTGTTTGAGGGGCTGGCCGTCAGCGCAATTGAGGGTCTGAGGGCTTTTCTGTCCCGCAAGCCAAAAGCCCTCGTTTCGGCTTCCTTCTGTTTGTCATCCTGGCTACTGCGTGTGGATGTTCTTGTTGGGGATCTACTCGAGGCGCGTTCTAGGAGCTCGGGATGTGGCCGCGCGATGCTCGCTTTCGTGGGTGCTTGGAAGGACGGTCGTGGAGGAGAACGCCATTGCGATGCATTTCTTGGAGGAGGGGGTTCCATTTGCGAAATTGCGGCACGTCAACAACAGCTGCTTTCCTGTTGTCGCTTGTTTGCGCTCTATGTCAGGCAACCATTGCTGCAGTTCAGCACAAGAGAGAAGCAGCAGTAAGTCCTCAAAAGTTATAATAAAGCGAGACACATTATATATAGCAACTGTGATGGCTCTCTATAGGCCTGTCCATCTCCAGAGGCTGTGATTCTAGACGTAGACAAACATTCTTCACGTGACACGTGACTGCGGTGGTAGATGAGGGATCGGAATGTTTGCACTGGTTGCATCAAAGCCTCGGAGAAAGACCATTTATCGCGGCAATGACGGTATCTACTCTTCCTTTCAGCCTTTCGGTTGCTCAGTATCCGTATTCAGTTCCTCAGCAAAATGGAGGACCATGCACTGTTCACAATCCGACATTTGCTGCTTAGATCATTTAGAACTTTTTCACTTTCAAGCATTAGAACCTCGCTTGCGCAGAACAGACGCCACCGTCGCATCTCATCTCCGAAGCGCCTCTTACACCACCATGCGAAACAAGATACAAATCGCCTAGGCGATGCTCAAGCCTATCCACTCTCCGGATACTATTCCGATATTCTCTCCGCACGTAATTCGCACCGCGGCCAAGCCACAACGTCTCCCTCTGCGCCGCAACAGAAACCTGAAACTGCGCGTGCCCAAACGAACCAACTGCCGCAATCGCCCGAGGAACGGATGGCAATTGTCTTTGGTACTCGTTTAGCTGGGCCTGGTCGATCCTCACGCTATAATCGGGGGTCGAATTCTGCCTGGAAGACTGTCAATGGGGTGCCCATACCGCCGAGACCCGAAGAGCCAGATAACTGCTGTATGAGCGGCTGTGTACACTGTGTGTGGGATGATTACCGAGATGAAATGGAAGAATGGGCTGCATTACTAGCACAGGCAAAGGCCAAGGGCGGCACATCAAAATCGCCCAAGGTAGTTCCGACCGCCATACCAAAGACACCGGTTGATGTGGCGGCCAGTACGAGCATGGATGACGATGGGGGCGGCAGTGAGACGAACTGGTCGTTGCCAGGGTCTGGCGATGATCTTTTTGCAGATATTCCTGTTGGTATACGAGAGTTCATGAAGACAGAAAAGAGGTTGAAACAACTTCATCGTAACGCTGGCGATGCTTGAGCCCCGCTTGGGAGCTTCCCTCGGCTCGATGCTGTTATGCTGTCAGGAAACATACCTGTCAATTGTATATAAACAATAGAATTTTAGAATTGTACATAGTATAGAAAACGGACCCTTGAAGATGGTATATTGGCGTGGTCAGTTAACAATCTCCTATATTAACTGGAGTGGGAATGATAGCCACCCGCTCGAAACACTAATCTTACCTTCTTCCTGGGTCTCTACTCTTTATAAATCACAGAGTGTAAGCTCAAATACACGAACAGTTTCAAGCTCACTCTTGTAGTCTGTACAGAACCATTCCTAACCGTCTCATTTAAGAGACATTCATGAAGGCTCTGATATATCCTGTCATCGCAGATAAGTAAAAGATGAATCCCGTCATGGCGCTTCCTATACCTCCGCCTATACTAACGCTGTGTCCCTCTGACTAATGAGCGACTTCAATCTATTTCGAGATGACCTCGGGTCACGCTTAGCTTAGCCCGGACGGTTGGAAATACAATAGTCGTGTAATTAGATGATACTCACCAGGTTTGGCTACAAATGGCATCCAGCTCATTTTTCGTACAGTTTGGTGATTTCGAACTATTACACAACAAAATACATTGCGCTCAGCACAGAGCACAGCCAAGAGCTTCTAACTGACCTGCGCGAATAAAATATTTCGTCAGACTCTCTGGTGGTAAACTGGTTAATTCAAGCAGCTCTCTGGGATAAACATTGCCATCTGCCTCATATGACTTCCTCTTCTCTGGCATGGCTTGACTCTAGTTTTGGTATATTTATGTTCTGAAAGTCTTTTTCGCGATATAAGACGTTGAAAGCCAATCTATAATTACCAGAAATGACCACGTTTCTAGTCTCGCATCTGTGGATAAGGGCTCCGCTGGGCTCCTTTGATACATTAAGTGCTTATAATCTTTCAGCTCCTAGTGAAGTAAAGCACCTAGAAAACGGTCGAACAGATCCGAGGCGACTCCGTATAAAGTATTTGCCGTTATTTACCTAGAGGAACGTCCTCGGGGTTGACTTTTGGCGGTTGCCGGCATGTCCTTGAATATACTATTTGTGTTCAGGAAGATTGACCGACATTTATTAGAAGTAAATCCAAGCACTCTTGAGTCGCCCAAGGCTCTTTGTCATCTGGAAGCTGGAAGTTGTTTTATCCCAATACTAGCAATACTAGCTGACGTTCCGCGATATATTCCGCGTCGGGCTACGGCGGACTGTAGCAACCTTTTTAGTCATCGAAAAAGACAGGATCATCTCCAAGCGCGTCCGCTAGAAGCAAGCTGTTTTTCCCAAACCTCGGCCAAATTTGATAGTCGAAGACCATTCTTTTCTCCCTTCCCCCCCTAATTTCAACAAGCCTCTCCTCTCTTGTTTTACGCTTTTACTTTTCCGTCATGTTCACAGTTCTCCGCAGCCGGCCAGTTGCGGCGCTCAGAGCTGCCACGGTACGATCCTTTACTCTCCATGGCCTAATGACACAATTAATTGACATGCTTGCTGGCATTCTGTAGGGCTCATCTTCGCGCATTGCTCAGCAGCAAAGAAATCTCTCCATCCATGAATACCTTTCCGCCAACCTGCTGAAATCAGTACGTGCACAGCCGAGCGCGCTTTAGATACTCAACTGATCTTCATTCAGTATGGTGTGGGTGTGCCCAAGGGTGAAGTCGCTCGGTCGGCAGAGGAGGCTGAGAAGGTTGCCAAGTCACTCGGTATATATCTGTCCTTTCCCCATCTGGTAAGCTGTACTAAGATGCGCGTCTCGCAGGTAACGATGACATGGTTATCAAGGCTCAGGTCCTTGCCGGTGGTCGTGGCAAGGGTCACTTTGATAACGGCCTCAAGGGAGGTGTGCGCGTGATCTACTCGTGAGTCTGAGCTGCTAACTCCAGCTTTTCTGCTTGACTAACTTGGCTTGTGTCTATTCAGTCCTACCGAGGCCAAGATGTTTGCTGGTCAAATGATTGGACACAAGCTCATCACCAAGCAGACTGGCGCCGGCGGTCGTCTTTGCAACGCCGTTTTCATTGTCGAGCGCAAGTTCGCTCGTCGCGAATTCTACCTTGCCGTCCTCATGGACCGCAAGACTCAGGGTCCTGTCATCGTTGCTTCGTCGCAGGGTGGTATGGACATCGAGGCTGTCGCCAAGGAAAACCCCGATGCCATCATCACGACTCCTATTGATATCAATGTCGGCGTGACGGATGCCATCGCCACCAAGATTGCCAATGAGCTCGGCTTCTCCGAGCAATGCGTTGATGACGCCAAGAAGACCATTCAGAACCTTTACAAGGCCTTTATGGAGACCGATGCTACTCAGATTGAAATCAACCCTTTGTCTGAGACTTCAGACCACCAGGTTTTGGCCATGGACGCCAAGTTGGGCTTCGACGACAACGCTGAATTCCGTCAGAAGGAAATTTTCTCATGGAGGGACACCACGCAGGAGGACGCTGACGAGGTCAAGGCCGCTGAGTATGTTCATTCTATCTGTTCAAGAAGCTCTCTAATCAGTATAGGCACGGCCTGAACTTTATTAAACTTGATGGTGACATTGGTTGCTTGGGTGTGTATCCCCGTCCCAATGATATTATAGCAGTTCTAACTCGTACAGTCAACGGTGCTGGTCTCGCCATGGCCACCATGGATATCATCAAGCTTAACGGTGGCAGCCCTGCCAACTTCCTTGATGTCGGTGGCGGTGCCACCCCTGCTGCCATCAAGTCGGCGTTCGAGCTCATCACAAGCGACCCCAAGGTTTCGGCTATCTTTGTCAACATCTTCGGTGGTATCGTCCGCTGCGACGCCATCGCGCAGGGCTTGATCAACGTCGTTCAGGAGATGGGCCTGCGCACTCCTATCGTAGCCCGGTTACAGGGAACCAACATGGAGCAGGCTCACAAGCTGGTGCGTTAAAAAAAATGTTACCGGTTAGTAGTAAGTACTAACGTCTGTAGATCAACGAATCCGGCCTCAAGATCTTCTCCATTGAGGACCTCCAGAGCGCTGCGGAGAAGTCCGTTCAGTTCTCCAAGGTTGTCAAGATGGCCCGCGAAATCGACGTGGGCGTTGAATTTACTCTCGGTATCTAAGCTCCGTTCGAATCCCTTTTCAACCATCTGGTGCCTCCTTGTTCGTTTTTTTTTTCTCTTCTCTGGTGAACTAGGTATTCGCTGAATCGATTGGAAAGGGATGCGCAGAGGAAGGATGGTGTGTTTGTAATTGTCAAGTGTGACGCTAACAGAATCCCACTGCCCACAGACTAGTCGGTGTCCAGTTATACCAAACAGTGGGCGGATAGGTCTATCGGGGGTTGAGTAACCTGAGGAAGGGTTAGGAGAATCTGTAATAGAGAGCTTTCCAGTTATTTTGTACATCCTTCTTTGTGGGTTGGTTTTCTATTGTCAAAGTTTTCTGTGTCTTAGACTTCAATCCCTCCTTAATCTGCATATGAAATGTTTGAAACTTCAACAAGTTGAATCTGTTCAACTCCCAACAAAGGTAGATATACCAATCAGCCTTAGGGGACTCTTACTGTATAATTCAGCAGACTGATTGCAAATATCTTCATATGCAGCTCGGAGGGGCGAGATCCGTAAGCAAAGTATTATCTACCGTTCGTGGGGCTTTCCGTCACCTCGGCCGAGTTTCACAACTATCATACCAATGCAAGTAGCCGTCTAGTTGTCTTCATTATTTGACAAATGTTTTATAACCACCCATGGACTCGAATATCCAGGAAATCTTCATTCGCTTCAAACAGCTGAACACAGCCTCGGCTCGGCGTACCGTTTACCAACGGATCATAGACCAGCTAAACCCTCATGAATGGAGAGACGTGCAGAAGCGTGTCAACCAGCGAACCTTTCAGAAGGATATCCTCGGTTCACTACCGTTGGAAATCGCAGTGCAGATCATCCAATACCTCGATGTAAACGATGTACACCTTCTCCAAAGGGTCTCGCGAAGATGGCATGAGGTACTGTCTTCAAAACCGGTCTGCAGCGTCTTGTTCCGCCAGTATACCGGGGGTTCCCTCGATAGCGACTTCAAGTCTACGTTCGCCCGCTACTCGAGGCAGCGGTCTCGTCTAGAGCAGGGACTTCCAGTTGCACATGTACAATTGGACATACCCTTTAGTCAAGACCTCGACTATTGTGACGGCAGATATGCCTGGTCTGCCGACGGTGGTACCACAATCGTTGTCTTTGAACTGTGCTCCCACAAGACACAGCGCTTCTGCACGGAGAATCGCGAGCGCTTTGAGAGATTCTGCTTATCTGAGGATCTAGTGGCTGCAATCACCGTTCGCGGGTCAGTTCTTCTACAATCTCGTTTCCATTTCGCAATTTACATGAAGTAACAGGTATTGCCACGCTTGGGACATCCGGACGGAATATACGCGCGCCATCCGTCTTCTCAATACAAACTTATCTCACTTTGTCATTGGCAGCTTCAGAATCGCTGTATATTATGAGGACCTTCGCATAGACGGCCAGGATGGTGGGGTTATCATGCACTTTGACCTTCGGTCAGGAAGCCCAAGAACCCATCGGATTCAACCAGTTGAAGAGCTAGCACTCTTGAGCTTGGATAAATCCTCGAATTTTTTGACAACTATCTGTCTCAGACACCATAGCAACCCAGATCCAAGCTATATACCCAATAGGCCTCGCCTCCACGTTGTGAAATATGAGCTTCATGAAAATGGGGAAGCCTCAATCGCACGCTCCTATACTTTGAATCTGCCCTCCTCCAGCGATAGGGCATATTTGGCGAGGGACTTGCCACAGTACTGCAAAAACATGGGGGTCCTCTATGTCTGGTCCTCATCTGCTCTTTCGTTCGTTCTACCAATTACTTACCACCCACAAACAGAGCAAGTTTGTATACACGCATTGCTCGATCTTCGGGTGGCTGACTCTTTGTCTATGGCCAACGTTGATAATGGTATTCTCTACTGGGTCAGAGATGATGATGGCAAGCAAAGCATCTGGATCTCTAATCCCTACACTGTGTCTCCTCTCTATGCTTCTCGGGGCTTGGAGTTTGACCTTCCGAGAGCTCTGCCGGACGAGACTCCTCTCATGAGTCATAACCGACGTTTATTGACAGGTGATTCTCGATATGTGTCCATGACTGACATGTCGGGGACACAAGTGTGGTTTTTTGAGGACGACGCGAACTAGTTGGGATACGTAGAAACCAACCCCTACTTAGTTAGGCCAATATATCTCTACTTTTATACCCTTATGGCGGTAACTGAAGTCTCGCGCATATTGATGCGACGGGGACTACTGAGATTTGCCTGCTCATAGATAAAACAAGGGGGCCGAGTGTGCAATATATCAATGGATGTTGTATCTTTAGTGAGCTTGGACGTGACCAAAACATATTTCGGGGTTCGAACTTCTCCTGCTCGCCACCTCTTCTCTTCACAGCAACAGCAGATGTTCACCTTTGCTAGTCTGTCCTAGTCCATTATATGTGACATATACTCTCTACAACTAGCTTCATCCCATACGTCGATCATCTAATACCAGCTTCCATTACAACACGAGTAACTCCTTAATTTGTCTCTTTCCTCCCCGCAAACCTGTATCGGGTATCTGGCACCAGGAACACCCACACCGACCACGACGTGAAAATCCTGAGGTCTGAAAACGAAAAACCAGATATTGGTCCTACATGAGACATTTCTTCAGAAGATTAGGAAACGAATATCATTGGCGAGAGTGCTCAAAAGCTGGAGCCTCTTTTTGCGACAACTCGGGAAGCAGAAGCGGAGACACTACTTGGTTGATCAGCGCCTGCTTGGCCCAGACACTGGCCATTATTATCAGCTGTGTTGACGGAGCGCTTCTCCTCACCTCTGCTGCTTTTTCTACTGTCTATTCTCCCGTGTGTTTTCCTCTATTGTCTGTTTCCCTATGCGTACCTCTATCCTGACCATATTCACAGCAGATCTTTCTTTGAGAGATAGAAAAAAATTTCGCCGTCCTGTTCCAGGTTCCCGTCCCCCGCCTGCGGCGTGCGGCCGCTGTCGCCCATTACCCCTGTTCCGCCGCGCGAGATGAGCAGTCTCGCTGATATTCCATCAAGAAATACGGTCGCGTCTGGTGCTACGGGTGCGCCTGGTAGGATACGGAAGCTTCCTGTTCTCTCGTCATCTGTCCCGTCCGGCACATTGACGACTAAACCGATGGAGGTCACTCCGCCTCCTTCGGCTGCCGCTAAGAGCGCCCATCACAGTACCCCGGATAGTGATCGAGCGGGCGCAAATACCACGACGACATCTAATGGCTCGCCAGACTCAGGAAACCCGAACAACCATGCGACGCACGGCCAGGCTATTGGTGCCGCCGCTGCAGCCCAACAACCCAAGGTCGTGCAAACAGCCTTCATCCATAAGCTTTACAAGTATGTCTAGCTCCAGATTTCGCACGGAGATACTGTTTGTGTCCGGGCATCTGCTAAGTTATATGTTAGCATGTTGGAAGATCAAAGCATCCAGCATTTAATATCATGGTCCAGCACCAACGACAGCTTTGTCATGTCTCCTACATCGGAATTTTCCAAAGTCCTCGCGTGCGTTATCCGCCTTCTTTTGATCTTCAACCACTAATTGACCATATAGTCAATATTTCAAACACACCAACATTTCATCCTTTGTGAGACAACTGAATATGTATGGTTTCCATAAAGGTAGACCGTTTCCTGGCCACAAAATCGCTCTTAATAACGTCGGTGACAGTGAGCGATGTCTTTCATACCGGATCTCCTGACTCTGCGCTCTGGGAATTCAAACACGGCAACGGAAATTTTAAACGCGGTGACCTTGTTGGATTGCGAGAGATCAAGCGACGAGCGTCGCGTCATGCCTTAATCCATCGAGATTCGTTTCCTGGCCACAAAACCGCCGCCTCACAACCCGGTACACCAGCGGAGCCTGCTCCCGATGCTACTGAAGCACGGTTGATGCAATTAGAGCATATGCTTTTCGATATGCATAATCGCCTCAGCCGGGCCGAGGAGGGAAATGCAACGTTAAATTCAAGGTGTCAAGCTATGGCGGAGAGTATCATCAAGTGTCACCAAGTAAGATTCCAATCCCCAATGTTGATCTTTTGCTTATAATGTTCTAGTGGAGTCATACGCTATCCCGGCTGCTGCAAAGAATGATACCTGACCGTGAAAGTTTCTTATACCGTGATTGTATGAATATCTTTCGTACTTGGTGACCAAAACTGACGTATAGCAGTGACCAATATGCAAACGGAATTGGAGAAGCACCTGGACAGTGCTCGATCTTTTGAACATCCAGACATGAGGCTGTTGCACATACCAAGCGTCGCAGTCGATTCAGGCCCTCCGTTGTCTCCACGACAAATGCCGCAAGATGATAGTCGACGGCCATCTATAATGGATACATCGAGATCAAATATGATTCGTCCGCCTGTACCCCCTCATTTGTCCGCCTCGCCCCGTCGTTACGGCTCAATTGGAGCAGCAAACTCTTCTCCCAACTACAGCCGCCCTCAGGTCCCGTCTATAGTTACTCCGCAGCCACCAGTGCCTCATCCTCTATCATCCGCATCCTCGCCGCCTGGCCCAAATCTTGCGCGCCGACATACCTCGGCAGATATTCGTCAACATGGATGGCCGCCACCAGGTATTTCACCATTTCCTCTGAACCACCCATCCTCACAGGGCCCATCCCCTTGGTCTCCGTCACCGCTTCGCACACCGACATCGAGTGACCAACAAGTACGAGATGTATTAGCACAGTACGAAATGGGCGCACCGCGCCGCCTCCAACAAGACATCTCGCGAAATGCCACCCCGCCGCTAAATCCTGACCAGCAGGGTCCTATAGATAACGGCTGGGGGTTTGGCGGTCCCAAATTCCCTCGGCATGAGTCCTCTTTGCCTGCTACTCGCCGGTCAAGCATGGCAAGTAACGTACATTCGCTCCTCAACCCTGCCGATACTGCCGAAAGACCTGATGAGGATCAGCATGCCGCTGAAGATCGAAAACGGAAGCGACTTGAGTGAGTCGGCTTTTTTTTTTTTTTTTGGAAACCTCTTTGGCGCAATATTTTCTGTGAGTGGGGACATAAAGAGCTCATTGTCACATTTACATTCATTACATCCTGGAGCGTGGCACTTGTATAATCTGGGCTTGATATAACTGTACAATCCTGGGCGCGGAATTTTGGATACCATGGTTATGCTCAGGAGAGCTACCTGCTTTTTTTTTTTTTTTTTTTTTTGCTATCTCCCCAACTCATTTTCTCTTTTCATACCTGTTTATCATCTTGGGGCATAGTATAGGTGCCGGTCAAAGGCACCATATATATGCTGGCATATATGCATTCTCACGCAAATTCCGGCTTATAGAGTTTATTTCCTCCATTGGCTTTGGCTGTCTCACTTGGGAGGACAGAAATTTGGCATTGACGCAATGTGGGATCTTTGGCTCTCGTGTCTTATTGGATGACACGTACGCTGACGGCGTGACAGTCCCGGAGTTTTGACATAAAGATAGCATTGGGGTATATTAGGGTATATTGCAGGAACTCTAAAACGGCGGAGGCAATCATCGCTTCTTCCTCTTCTTTGACCGCTCAGCCAAGATCTCATCTAGAAAACTTGTGGCTTTTTTCCTCCCCTTGGCCCTTAGCCCTTGTGAGCTGGTCGTATTCTCTTCCTCACTGTCCTTGTACTTCGTTTCGCTATCCGCAACTTCAGACCGTGTTGGAGGCTCAGCAGTCCCTCCCACCTTTCTCTTTCTTGACGATGCGTTCTTGCTAATTGACGCTGCCCGGCCCTCATCATCATCGATATCTTCGTTCTCTCCGACACCCGAGCCCTGCTGGTTATTACCTGGCGCTCCTTTCGAGACCTGATTCTTTGACGCAGGATCAGCGGTCTTTTGTCGTGCCTTCTCCTTCTCAGCCATAACTCTTTTGTAATTTCTCCCGAGAAGCTGTCTCCGTAGTTCATCGTTCGAATCGAGCTCCCTGCGGTTCCAGCTCCCATCTGCGGCTTTCGTAGGCAACGGTGCTCCGAGACCTAGTCTGCAATTCCAGTCAGTTAGCAGATTTTTCAGTGCACATAGGAGCCACATATTCAAATGCGACGCACGTCTCAGGAACAGCTGTAAAAATCTCCTCTTCTTCCTTCTGCAGCTCGGCGTCGGTCTTCGCATTGGTTTCGCCTGTTGCAGGCGCTGCGGGGAGCCAGGATGCGACAAGGCGCTGGCTGCGGGCGAGGGCGATGTTGGCCTTATTAATGATGACATCTGTGTCGGCTTTTGAAAGAGACATTTTTAACCCTTTCTTCCTTGCTTGTCTTCGGGTCTGGTATGTTGATTGTACTTGGAACTATTTTAATTTATTTCTAGAAGAAAGCTTGGCGGTGGTCGGAATGGAACAAGTATTATCAGTTTATCAATCTATATCGTCATATTCATGGTCTTATGACTCTAGCTATATACAGACATTATAGTACATAACCACAAAAATCAGGCCAGGAGAATAATAAATATATAATACATGAAGTAGCATATCTCGGACTTTATTCCGCCGCATCTAGACATTAGGCGACAGTAAATCATACTTCACACAATTCTCCACACTCTCAATGCTCGCCCTAAGTAAGCCACGAGCTTCAAGACCAACCCAGACGCGAAGCATTGAGGTGTCGCCCGACCGAACTGTCTTTAGGAAAGTGGCATTGGAACCGAGTTTCCGTAAGATGGGAAGGGCACTGGAAAAGTGAGTCAGTTCTGCGGATTACCAAAAGAGGGGGTTCTGAGCGGGTGGCAACTCGATGATTTCGAGCAGCAAGGCAGGGAATATCGGCGCTAACCTCTTAAAGAGATCGAGATCAGGATCCATGCTCCGGCCAATGCCTTCGAGGAGGAGAATGGAGATGACGACGTTGACAAAGTCCCCTTCCAAGCGGACGTGGTGTCGCCGGACCATAGATAGCACTTCACTGAGAATATCGCCGATCTTGATGTTCCCAAGTGCAAATGTCCGTGATTTGACGCCGAGGACTAAATGTTGCATTCTTAAAGCGAATATATCTGGGTCGATGACTTCCTCTGGCTGACGACACCGCTCAACCATGAGTTCACCGGCGCGGTGGCCGTCGAATTCAGCGACAGCTCGGAAGAGGGCTAAGAAGTTCGCGCGGTTGGTGTCATTCAGCTGTGTTACTAACCCTGTGTCAATGAAAAGGAGTTGCGGTCGGTAGCCTTCCGCGTAGAGCTCGTCTAGAGCCTTTTCCCATTTTTGCGAATCATCTGCATGTGGCAGCAACCGGGCGAGTATGGCGTCTGCAACATCGACTTCCTTGAGAGTCGGTGCTTCATCTGCGCGGCCCTTCTTGCGGAGAGACAAATCAAGCTCGCTAGGTTGATAGAAACGAACCATGATGTTCCCTGGATGCAGGTCCGCATGCACAAAATTATCAATCAAGAGCATATGTAGAAAAGCATCCAAGCCTTCGTTTGCAATCTCATGCTGGTACACACCTCCTCCCTTTTCCAGAAAGGTGGACAGAGGTATGCCCTGGGCGAACTCCTCAATAAGCACCTCGCGGGTGCTATAATCTAAATACGGATACGGGAACCAAGCTGTGGTACGGGACCTGAACTTCTCGCGGAAGATTTTCAGGTTTGTGGCCTCAATTCGCAGATCGAGTTGTAGCTTCATCATCTCACCGAACTGAGCAACCTCATCAGGGAACGATAGCCAGTGCATGGTTGGAATCGCATTAAGCAAAGAAGCAAAGAAACTCATGATACGCAGGTCTCTGCGGATTAGTCGCTCAACGCGAGGATGCAGTACTTTGACCGCAACGTATGAGGACGGAACTCGCCGGGGGGTGCTCTTGACCAGGATGTCAACGTTTTTTCTGAGCTTGCCTCTTAGGTTCTGAGGCTCACAGGTTAGCTGGTTATCTGCAATATTGGCCAAATTCGGCTTGAGCTTCGCCTTGTACACTTGTGCGATGGCGCCAACTCCCAGAGGTTCCTCGTTGAATTCCTCGAAGATATCCTCAAAGGGCATTCCATTGAACGCCTTTTCTATTATTCGCTTGGTTTCATTTAACGAATGGCCAGGAGCATTCGAGTGTAATGATGACATGATTTCGCACATTTCGGGTGGGAAAATATCAGTACGTGATGCGGCCCATTGCCCAAGCTACGAAGTCAGCAGGTTTAAAATGATATAGTCAAAAGTATTTACCTTGATGAAGGCAGGACCCGCGCGCTCCATGGCCCTCACAAGAAAGCTATACCACCACAAGGTGCCTGTGCGAGCCCCATCATTATTCTTGATGCGCCTTCCAAGCCATATCGTAGGAGCCGTCAGGATGACGGGTAGGAAGATGATGACTAGGTGGACGAAACGAAAGCCAGTCGCTATCATGTCGTAGACATAATATGTCCAGTAAGCTACAACAGGGCCCCCGAGCCCTATTCGTTCTTCTGTCTTCTCAAGGACATCTTCTCTGAACTCCTGGCGCGAAGCCTCTAACATCAGTCTTTCCCCGGTTTTGCCGTCATCTTCTGTTTCCGCGATCTTCACAAAAGCGCCTGGAGCGAGTGCTGCAAAAATAACTGCACCAACTCTTGGAACCCCTTTCTGACGGCCCTGGCTTAGGCGCTGCGGACATGACAACCGTGTGAAGCGGCGGCTTGGAGGCAGAGGGAGACGGGCGAGAAGTTGTGGGGTTCTACCGCAAGTCGCACGGAAACAGCGAAGCTGGAGGGAAATCCTCATGTTCTTTCACTCGTAAAGCATTTAATGACATGGAGAGGTATATGTAGGAAATGATGGCGGACGCGGGGTGTAAGGACGGTGATCGGAGTGTTAAGCGGGAAGTTGCAGTAAACCTCCTTTAGTCGACTCAAGATTTCGCATGTGCTGCCGACGTCATCGTCTTATCTATTGTACCCTTTCAAGTCAATCAAGCAAGTTGGGTATTCATCATTAATCTGCGTTCCTTGTTCAACATTACTTATTTGTTATGTATTTTCAAATCTGCCCTGTTCCAGAATATCTAGGGGCTTTGAGATTTAAGCACTTTTACAGGTCCGGCAGCTTCACACTCCTACTGAGTTCCGGAGCTACACATCACCACCTTCATCCCCGCTAGGATAGATGCTCCTAGCCGTTTTGGCCAGGTTAAGTCCAGTCGACGTCCGCTAGTTGCCAATTCCTGTGATGTCTACAGTTATTCCACTGGACTGGACATGATACACGATGAGTCGTCTCCGCTATCTCGTTTCTGAAGTCGAAGCGGGTAATGGCCGCTCATGGTCTTAGTTCTGGACTGGCAAAGTTGCATGCTATATTAAAGCTGTGCCTGCATACTGAAATTCTTGTCAGCTTGCTTCCCCCCTTCACCCTCCTATTTCCCGCTTTTCGGGCTCGGTTCGCTTACTTTGTTTGTCCAAAGTACGCCTGCCTCTTTCTACCCCTTTCCGAAGAGCTCAAGGCACTTCAGTTAACCGAAGGTATCGATGTGTGGCATTGGTGATTTTTCAACAACCAGTCGGACGGAGAATCTGATCTGTTAGTTAAGGATGAGCACTTCGTTCCAATCTGGACAATGAATGCTTATTCAGATGAAATATTGCGTTCAAAGGAGGTCTTATTCGGGAGGTCGTTAGGCCACAGACGAGCCATACCGAAGGCCTAATGGCTGTTTCCTATGGTTGACGGCACTCGTCTTTTCCGGCGTTGGAAACCAGCTACCTCCCGTACGAGATGTTGACCTGAATGTGAGCGTACTGTCTGTCAATTGCCCTGCCATATCATTCTGAGCTACAACCTACACGATCGATCGATAGCAACAGCTGTCATGGGCCAGAATTGCTCCGCTAGAAAGGACCTAGGCGAACTAAAGTCTGTGCAGAGTTCTCGCGACTGTGCACGAATCATCGCTGGCTTCCAACTGGTGAATGAGCAATTTGACCACACACTAGTCGGCATGTCTGTTCACAGATCTTGGCCCAAGTTCTGGCGAATGGACGGTCAGCGCTCAACAACGTTATTCTTTTCTACGTCATTTCGATCTAGGCGAACTGCATCGCTACAAATTACTTCTGTGGACTAACCGACTGACATTATTGATACATCCTTGCTTGCTTATGGCGGCGATGCCAAACAAAAGGTAATAAGAAATGTAA